>NW_027495225.1:0-118111 GCF_021521415.1 Bidens hawaiensis | reverse complement strand
AACGGGTTGCTTCCAACGTTCCATGATGAGAGAGCTGATTGGCTTTGTTTGTCAAGGCTGGCTTTCCAATTTAAAAGGGTGGATGCTACCGTTATTGGTGTGGCATTTGCAAGTGAAGGGACACATATTATTAGATTATAATAAGAGAATAATAATGCAATTGTAAAGAGGGACATATTGATAATAGAAGTAAAGGTTATGAAAATGCATACCGAGATTAAGTGTTACTTATAGAAAATAGAATTTCATAGTGAGCCCCTAATGACCTATCACTTTATCATAATGATCCTCTGTGTTGGCTATTAATTTATGCAAGTTGCTTATTTTTTAGACAAGTTACTCAAGCTTTCCTAATTCTTTTAAACACCATCATGAACTCATGGCTATCAACAGTTTAAGTTTTTTATTAATTTTTTTTAATATTGTTAAATATCAATCTAATGAATGTTGACATGTATGATGTTTCCTTTATATAACAATGGTACTAATGAGCATGGTTGGAAAATCCCGCCTACCCACCTATTAATCCCCGATTATCACTAGTCGGTACCCGACCAACTAGTCGCCAGTACTTATATATAGAAAACTTACATGTAAATTGTAATTTGATTAATCCTGATTAATTGCTAATCTTACCACATCGCTCGACTAGCGCCTAGCAAGTTCTATATAACACATTAACACTACTAATGAGTATACAAAATTAGGAATGTAAAGCGTCAAAAATGTATTTTTGGAAAAAGAATGAGAAAAGAGGATATGCATATTATTTTTAAGGATGATCGCTTATTTCATCGTGTGTTATAAATCTTGGTTTCAGTCTCTAAACTTCTTTTCTCAGGGTTATGTATTTGTGATATACATTTCTTGCCAGTTTTGGTACTAGCGTCATTACATTATGATATGTGTAAGTGTAAATTCACCTTAGCTACTTATTAATATACAGAATGTAAAAGCTCTTAATGCAAAAGAGAAATGATATAAAAAAGAAGGTAAAAGTAAGAATAATGAGCAACTCCTCGATCCACTTATTGAAATTTAATCTTGCAACGAGTCATTTACAAAGTTGAGGGGGCTAAGTGAAAGAGTTTAGTTTATGGTTTAGTAGTTTATGTTTATCTTATAGATTTGAAAGACTAAAAAGTAGTCTTGAGTCATAGTATGTTTAGAAGTTAATTAACATAAATAAATGGTTAGGGTCACGTCAAGAATTACAATAAACAGAAAACAGTCGATCTTGTTTGAGATCAAATTTTGTGTCTTTTTTCTTAGGCCTGATTTCTAAAACTTCTAAATTACATGGACGAGTTATTTCATTTATTTACCGTATATAACCTACTCAACAAAATTAATATATATTATAGTGTATGAATGTACCCTACTTGTTCTTTTATCTTGACTTTGATAACAACCCAACGATGACTTCCATTAACTAGTTGTGTCCTTAAATAACTGATGGCCACACCTTTTTGGGAGATGATTGGTCTATGACAAGCATGTTTAATTTGAAGCATTTCGAAAACTACATTGACTAGTTAGTTGTGTCTTATTAGAGGGGAACGTTATGAACACGGCAAGGTGTCACACAACAACATTAGGCTGACACGGTCGATACCTACGCAGAACACGCCCTTCGGCTCTGGTGTTCTACCTTCCGAGTTCCGAACACCTCGTGTCCAGTGACGGCCCAACCTTTTTAATAGCCTAAAGCGAATTAAAATATATGGGGCATTTTCTCCAAAATATACAATTTTTTTGCTTACGATCCTAGCATGTCGAAATATGATAACATTAACTAATAAGATTTTATATGGGATGTTGTTTTAGCTACTCCGCTTCATAATTGACCACCATAAGACAAGTAAAAAAGAACTTTATAAACCAACTAACGAACTTAGTAGATTTAATGAAGGACAAAAATTACGCCAATAATCAACTACGCAGAAACCTTGAATCATGAAAGATTGATGAAAATAATCAAACTTTAGAAACATTAACCCATGCAAGTCCGTTGATAGTGAGTTGTGAGGGTCGATGATTTATATCATAAAATATAATATAGCACTCTTATAAAGAAACAATCAGATCGACCAACATGATAAAAAAATATTTTCAGAACAAACAGCGAACATGTATTCTAATCAAATAGGAAACAAGTATTAGAAATTTATATTACACATAATTTAAGAAGTAACAAAAAAAGGAAGATTTATTGCACCAAAAACGAATTGTAAGAACGAATGGAAACAGGAAGGGGATTCGACCCTATGCCTCCATGGAAGAAAACACCAATAATACCACACTGCGCGTAGATTGTTTAATAAATGCAAGTATATATAATATGAGCGTTAAAGGAATAACTTTTTTTTTTCTAAAATGGGCCTTAAAATTTTGAGGGCCTAAAGCTAGGGCTTTAGTTTCCTATGTTATTGGGCCGGCCTTGCGTGTCGACATATGAGTGGATTTTTGTTGTGACTAATTGTTAATAATGTTGCATGTTTAGTTTGAATATTTGTTGGAATGCAATAACTTTGAGGGCATGTTCGTTTCGTTGGATTGGGATGGAATTGGAATTGATTCCCATCCCCTAAAATGTTCGATTAGTTAGAGTTAAAATCTTAATTTCATTTTGGTTTGTTCGGTTGACAAAGAATTAGAATTGAGATTGGAATTCAATTTTTTCAAATTCCTTTAAATAAAAGAATTCCAAATTCTTCCAAAATGTGAAGGAATTCAAGTAAATTTGTTGAAATCTTTGATCGGATCGACCAACATGGTCACGTTCGGGTGTGTTCGCATTCGGGTCGACGCTCCGATTTGTAGCGCTTTTAGTTCGGTGCTCCGGTTCGGTTCGCGTTCGTCACCCCGCGTTAGTTTGCCTTCGGTTCGAAGCCCCAAGTAGTTCAGCTCGACGCCCCAGGTCAGTTCGCCATCGGTTCGACACTTTCACTTTGGTTTAACACTCCGAGTCAGTCTTGTTTGGTTCAGTGCTCCCCGTCCAAGCGCGTCGATTCGACGCTCCAGGTCAGTTCATGTCCAGTTCGACGCTTCAGGTCAGTTCGCGTTTTGTTTGACACTCCGGGTCAGTTCTCGTTCAGTTCGACGTTCCAGATCAGTTTGCGTTCGGTTTGATGTTCCGGGTCAGTTCGGCTCAACGCTCCGCATCAAAGAGTGCTCGGTTTGACGATCCTGGTCAGTTCGCGTTTAGTTCAATGCTCCGTGTTAGTTTGGTTCGACGTTCCGGGTCAGTTCGTGTTCGATTCAACGCTCCGGTCAATTCACTCCGGTTCGACGCTCTGTGTCAATTCACGTTTGGTTTCACGCTCCGCGTCAAAGCGCGTGCAATTCAACCGTAAACCCGAATGTGACCCGTATCGTCGACGCAAACACGACCTGAACACCTGTTAGTTTGTCATGTTAAAGTTGGTTGTTGACTTGTTGGTGAATTTGATAAATTATTATATTGTAAATAGAAACACTATGATGAATTTGATATATTATATTGCCACTTTTTTTCTTCACATTTGAATTAATCCACCAGCAATATAAGGTTTATGACTTTAAAATTTGTGGGAGTCTAACTTAAGAAAAGTCAACATTGCCTATCATCCCATCACATAGGACCAATGAGTTGATATTTGAGACATAACTTATTATAAGGTACGCATTTGTCCCCAAACATGTGAAAAAACTAATTAAATACCGCTTCACGACAACAAAAAATCATCTACATAATCTCCACAAACACGCCCCTTAACTGAAGTTGAATAGCAATTGTATAATCCGCATTGACCAAAATATACGGTATCCTTAAAAAAACCACCTCAAGCCAACATTAAGCTTGTTCAAATGTGGAGGCTAGAACTAGAAGCTTGTTCCATGTCAACATTAACAACATACAAATTTTCATCTACATATAAATAATCTAAGCATATATATTGGACCTCACCCTATATATATATAATATAAGGTACCTCATGTTGGCTTTGTGTTGATCGATTCATAATACTCTTCTTCCCCATAAACACGCCTGAAATTAAGCATATCAAGTAAAAAACAAATTACAAAATCACAAACGGTTTGTGGACCGTTTCATAATTTTGTCACGATAACTAATGATGACATACGCGATATCAGCCAAGTTTTCTGATTTTGTCACCGCCTTTCCTTCCGGAAGCTCCAAAGTATAATGCATTATCATCTCTTTCAATGTGTACTTAGTGGTTTTAATATCATGATCCCATAAAATACTCTAAAACCAAATAAATCAATAAGTAAATAAATAAATAAACAAACATTTTTATAGTTTTAACATATGATTATTTAATAACATACCTTCCTAACAAACTCTCTTTTCACTACTTCAATAGGTGACCCTACAGGTTGGAAAATAGAAGCGTTCCAAAGAGCTCCTCTAGCAACCATCACAGACGACGCGCCTATGATAAATGATTAGCTATTAGCAAAATTATTTTAACAATATATATATATATATATATATATATATATATATATATATATGGATGATGATCCTAAGAGAACTTTTTAGAATTAAGAACTTTGAGAACCATTTTGGGCCACAGAAAAAACCCTTTAAAAAATTATAAACAAAAAAAAAAGAAAATTTTAAAAAAGTAAAAAAACCAAAAATTCTTATTTTTCATCCCGGTTTCATAAAAAAAACCCTAATTATATACATATGTATATTTTTATTTAATCTCGATTTACATAATGCACACATATGTACATTATCATTTATCTTAATTGTACATATGTGTAAAAAGAATAACTTGTATAAAATTTAAAAATACGTATTATACATATATGTATAATTTTTTATTTTTTTTATGAAATCGGGATGAAAAATAAAAATTTTTGGTTTTTTGTACTTTTTTATTTTTGAGTTTCTTTTTGCTTTATAAATTTTTTTATTTTTCTTAAAAAAAAAAATTTGTGGTCCAAAATGGTTCTCAAAGTTCTCAATTTCAAAATGGTTCTCAGTTTTCATATGATCCTAATCTTATATATATATATATATTCATTAATGAATAATTACTTGCTTACCTGTCACGTCCCGAATGCGCTGAAAATCATCATACTCGAATACATCACCATTGGCAATGACGGGAATAGAAAGTGCATCTACAACATTTGCAATTTCACTCCAGTTAGCAGGATCTCTTGGTCTATCCGCAACTCTTCTGCAATTTACTTAACAAAAAACATAAATATTAGAACAAATTACACCTTTCGTCCTCTAGGTATATATATCAAATTTCACTTTTCATCCTTAAAACTAACAAGATGACAGAAATCATCCTTTATGTTCCATTTTGTCACAATTTACGTCCTTTCCACTAACGGATGATCATTTTTTCCGTTAAGTCAGTCATGCGCATTGCATATGAGACAATTTGGCCATTTTACCCTATTTACACAACAAATAGAAAAAAAAGATAAAAAATAATAGTAATTTGTTAATAAAAATAATATATATATAGGAACAGTTTCAAGAGGGAACTCAAAAAAAGTGAGGAACTGGGGAACTTTTCATTTTACATGTAAAAATATACTAAAAAAAATTCATTTTTCATGTAAAAAACACATTTTTACATAATCTTTTTAGAGCAAAAGCATATAAACACATTTGAAGCTGTTTCAAAAAAAAAAAATTAATTTTCAGTTAAAAAGCAGTAATTTTTTTTTCACTTTTTTTATTGGAATGCTTTCTACATGTATTTATAAACAACAAGTCCAAAAAAGTTTATGTTAAAACTAATTTTTTACATGTGAAATCGAGCTTTATATTATTTTTTTACATGTAAAATGAAGAGTTCCCCAGTTCCCCACTTTTTTTGAGTTCCCTATATATATATATATATATATAAAACAAAATTTCCGCAACTCTCTCTCTCTCTGAAAATTTGGTCCTTTAGAGAGAGAGAGGTGTGGAAATTTTGTGTATATATATTTTATTCATAATAATCACATATCACTATTTTTTAAATTCATTTCTCCCAATTTTTTTATTAATTAAAATGACCAAAATACCCTCATGGGCAGTGCACATGATTGGACTTAACGGGAAAGATTAACGTCCCTTGGTGGAAAGTAAACTGTGACCAAATGCGAACATAAAGAATGATTTATACCTAAAGGACGGAAAGTGTGAAATTTGATAGATACCGAGCGAAAAGTGTAAGTTGTTCTAGAAAACATTACCAGGTTGTTAATATCAATCAATCAATCATACCCAGTAAAATCCCACCGACAGCAAAGCTATAAGTAGGGTCTGGGGCAGGTTGTTAATATATATATATATATATATATATATATATATATATATATATATATATATATATATAAAAGACATTTCTGTAATTTTCTTATATTAAGGATGGAAAGTGAAATTTGATATACATCTAAAAGAAAAAAAAATGTATATTGTTCCAAAAACTATTACCAAATATTCAAAATAAAAAGAAAAGTTCATCACATAAAGAGTTAATTGCCCGTTTGCCCCCTGTGGTTTGTCAAACTAGCACGTTTGCCCCCAGTGGTTCCGAAATAGCACCATTGCCCCCTGAGGTTGTTTTTTTAGTACCCGGGTGCCCCCAAACATGAACGTCCGTTAGTTTTCACCGTTTGGTGTCAGAAAGTTAGGGTATTTTCGTCTTTTAACTGCATAAAGATGGAGGAATGCTCTTATACTACTACATACCCAGCAGCAGCTTGACCAGCACTTTCACCACCATCCCCAGCAGCACCAAATTAATGTTCCAAATTAATGTTCCAGACCAACTCGTAACCGCCAAACAAACAAGACCCACTTGTTTTCAAACTCTAATTTCGTGCCATAACTTCAATTAATCAGAACCAAAGATTGGGGTAAACGACAACCGCCAACTCCGGCCACCACCATCGGAGCCGCCCGCCGATCTCGCTACCCCCAACCATCAATTCTGGTTCCCCAACACAATTTTCGTCAAATCCAATACCCGAAATCAAAATCAAAATCAACATTCAAGTCCAAATCGTGACGGTGGTAGTTAAATGGTTATAAAATTGCAAATCTATTCCCGATTTTGCACCCCACCACTTAAAGCGTCTCTCTTTAACACGATAATGAAACTCAGGTGGTTCAATCGATCATGGTAGCGAGCATTTGTGTCGGAATCACGTGATGGCAGTTGTTGGCAACTGAGGTGATGGGGCTTTAGCCGGCTGCTGTGGTGATGTGGGTTTCTGGTTTGGTTTATTGATCATGATTCAAAGGTTTGTGGGTGAAGATGGTGGAAGACCGGGAGATGGTGGTGGTGGAGTACTGCAGAGGGGATTAAAATGAGAAAGAGAGTGATTGATGGATTATCATAGTAATTCTAAAAGACGAAAATACCCTAACTTTCTGACACCAAACGGTGAAAACTAACGGACGTTCATGTTTGGGGGCACCCGGGTACTAAAAAAACAACCTCAGGGGGCAATGGTGCTATTTCGGAACCACTGGGGGCAAACGTGCTAGTTTGACAAACCACAGGGGGCAAACGGGCAATTAACTCTCACATAAATAACAAACTATTACCTTCCATGGACAGCTAGAGCAGAAACCATGGTTTTCTCGATTCGTCTAGCCAATTCTACGGTATCATGAGTCGAGTTTAACAGGCGTATTTTGCATGTTACCGGTATACTCAAGTTCCTCTTTAATGTTGTCAAAATCTGGAATAAAAATATATGTTTTTGAAGGGTCAGATATCAGTGACAAACATTAAACAGAGAATAAGCGAACACGATGAGTTACATACATCATGAATGAGGTCTGGTTTCTTTAATAATGCAGCTCCCATTCCTCCACTTATAGAGAACGCTTTCGGGCAACCCATGTTTATATCTATAGCTGCAACATCTTTACACCTGAGTGAAGATGTACCATTGAAGTAATTATGCATTTATAATAACAAAATAAATATACTCTATAATTGCAAAGAGAGTTAACTTCGGTTTTCATTCCTGAGAACGAATTTTCATTTTTTCTTAAATCGTGGCCCGTGGTTTCAAATATCTAACCATTTTTGTCCTTTTCACTACGTTAGATTTTTCTGTTAAATGGAAGGGTATTTCAGTCATTTTAAACACGATGGACTATTTATGTAAATTACCAAGATCATTCACGAAGAGGTGAATAAACATACTGTGTATGCGTGTGTGTATGTATATATAAATATTGAATTTCAAGAAGGTGAAAAAACAATGCATTTAACCATTTTCTTATATCTTAAAAATTTTAAGATTTGAAAAATGAATGATTTATTTTGTTCTGCGTGTTATCGTAAATAATTTTAGTTGCGTCCTGTTTGCGGTGCGCGCATATTATGTATATATGTGTGAACCCTCGGGTGGGCAAAAGTGAAATTGCACTAATTTTGATGTTATTTTACTAATTTCGTGAAAATAACGTTAAAAGTGGCGGAAGGTTAATCAGGCATCATGTGGTGGCGTTGATAGCCGTAAGACAAGGGTACATGCACCAATCGGCGGTGTCCCGATGGTTGAGTGTTATGTGCCTTATGTCCAAGGCTTGATGCAAAACTACTATTGGAAGCAGCCTCTCTATTCCTAAAGGGTAGAGGTAAGGCTGTCTACATCTTACCCTCCTCAGCCCCTACCATAGCTTTGCTATTGGTGGGATATACTGACTACGATGATGATGATGATGATGATGTTGATGATGATTTTAATAATTTTAGTAGAATCCTAAACCTACTCGTCTTTGATATTAGATTTGCTTGTCTTTAAAGCTATAAGTATCAACTATATTAATAATCATAAAAATATTAGCACATAACACACAGAACTTAGAAGAAAGAAACTTACACCAACTGTGCAGCAGTTAAAGCCCGAACAGCGTCCGAAGTGCCCAACTGAAACACTACATGATATCGTTCTTGATCACATGTTCGAAAAACAACATTTTCTGTACCCTTCTCCACTATATCAATAGAACCAATAGTATCTAGCACATATAAACAAATGAAAATAACCAGCCACTTTATTACCATAAACAACAGAACTGTAGTACAGCAACTATATTTACCATTTATGCGTCTTTCACATTTGAGTAGTTTATGATCAATAATCTCCTCCCCGTATGTAATGTCTGCACCGTATTCAGCTGCCAGTAATCTGAATGGCAATGTCCCCTGACAATAAACACAGAGTTGCATAACTAAAACCGTAATTATAACTTCATCAAACTTGTTAATAGAAATACAGAACATATCTATTAAACTATTACTCCATGACTCCATCTAATCTTCATCATCAAAGATATCATTGGCTCATAGTTTCAAACATGAATGCAAAAGCACATGCGAAATTGATATAATCGGCTGTTATGTTTGTCTGTTACGACAGTTAACGTGTTTTCTTTATAAATGTAGGGAAAGTTTATAAAAATAGTTACAAAATTTTTAAAAACATTATTATATGAAATATGCTTGTTGTATTGTTAAAACAAGGTTTTTATATTTTTATCAAAGAAAATCTTGAAATTTCAATAAACCAATTGTATTTTCATGAAAATTTACTAAAATACTTAAAAAAAATTTCAACATCAAGAAAATTCCAAAATTTATATAATTTCATTTTCAGCTTAACTAGTCCCTAATCGGTCAAACTAAGTCAAAGTCGGACCTAATCAGCCCTAATTCAGGGATTAACACATGTTTAGTTCAAAATTTTACATATAAATATGTGTGTGTGTATAAACTGAGAATTACATATAAAATTCCAATCCAACTAATTGCTAGTAGGTGGCCCACATGCCGACTAGTGCCTAGTAGGGTTGTAAACGAACTGAACGTTCAACAAACTGTTCGTGAACCGTTTGGCGGGATGTTCGTTTAATAAATGAACGAACAAAAACACAAAATTTTGTTCGTGTTAGTTAAATGAACGAACATGAACAACGGCTGCGTTCGTTCATTTGTGCTTGTGAACGTTGGCTAATGTGTTCATTTGTTTATGTTTGTTACTTAAAGATTTGCTTTATATTTTTATAATATTTATTTGTAATAACCAACCTAACGTTTAAATTTTATAAAGTCTTGCTTTAACTAACAACAAATTAACTTTTGTTTTGTTGACATCATCAGAATAAAACCACCGATTGGGGGATGATTATGTTTATGATTATTATCTAACGTACTTAACTTTATATGTTTTGGACTAAGAATGTTGTTTTTTTTTTCTTAAATAGTACACGTTCGTGAACCATTCGTGAACAAGTTCAATTTCTTAACGAACGAACACGAACAAGTTTTACTGTTCGTTAGCGTTCGTGAACAAGTTTAATGCTAAACAAACGAACATGAACAACGCTTCGTTTGGTTCGGTTCGGTTTGTTTACATCCCTAGCGCCTAGTATGGTTGTAAAGATTGTGTATAGGCTCTGATTAATCGCTAGTCAGTACCCCACCTTCAGACTAGCGAGTTATTAAAGCTGTTTAATCAAAATCTGTCAAACTTGTAAAACTTATTTTATGTATATTTGAAAATTTAAATATCAATTCCAATCCGATTAATCAATCACTAGTCCTGACCCCACGGCCCGACTAACGGCTAGAGAGTTATACAACAAACACTGGATTTGCATCATTATTGTATTTCTAAAGTCTAATAGTTTAGTAAAATATAAAGGACAGTGTATAGAATATGGTAAAAGTAAAAGTATAAATGAACTTACAACTCGAACCATTGGAGCAAGAACAAGTTTGTTCCTGTACTCCATCTCGCATAAACAATTTGATTCCTTCACTTCTGGTCAAACTAGTTAGTTGACCACTAAGTTTTTAATATAACCAGATTGGTATTTGGTATGAAACATATTGGGCCAAAATAACCCGGTTGGTTGGGTTGGGTTGGGGATTATTTAAGTGTGTGGAAAAGCCCAATTTGGATATATATATATTTTTTTTTGGAAAATAAAGTTGTATCTTTTATTTATTTATTTACGGTGATAAGTGTTTTCAGAACCGGACCGATCAGTTTTATTTGTATCTGTCGGGTCAGGAACCAGACTGGATGGTCGAGCGGGAATTAAAAGCTCAATATCTTTATGTATAAAAAATAAAGTATTTGTTATAGATTACTTGAAGCTTTCAATACATTTATATATTTTATGTAAAGCTAGTAACGATGTTACATGGTTTTAGAAGCTGGTGTAATCAGTGAACCTGTAAGACGGCTGGTTTGAAGGCTAGTCTGGATATAAATATATTGGCTGTGATTTAAAGAATAAATAAAAAAGCAAAAAATTAAAATTGTACAAAAACAAATATAATGAAAACAACAACCACCGTACCCTGTAAATTCTATAAAAAGCAAACTATTGGTACGTAGGATTTGGGGAGGGTGACGTATAGTCAAACCTTACTTTATTCATATGGATAGAGAGACGGCTTCCAAAAAAACCACTGGCTCCAAAACTAACAACATGCGTATACTAATACTATAACAAATGGTTAAACATAAAGTCTTTCAATGAATATAATGAAAGCAGTTTCATTATGTCCTGAAAACTGAAAACTGATGTCAATAGTATGATTGCAGTTGTAGTGGTTAAGCAACACCTAATGATATTTCAACATTATAATCACTCATCCCAAACCCGGAGTATACAACTTAGTGTCTCAAATGAGACCTTTTGAGTGAGTACATAAGCTTATTGGTGAGTGATAGAGTATCATTGTGATCTTTGTAAAATAGTTTATGGTATCATGATATTCGATTATTTCATTATCAACATAACATCCTTTATAAAGGGAAGAATACAATCGATTAATAAAGGATAATTACACAATATTCACATCAAATTATATAGTCTAATATTCTCCGGTAGTTTGAGTGTGAGTCAGACAGACACTCAAGATGTCTCGAAAGTCTTGGTAAAGATGACGAGGCAAACCTTTGGTGAAAATGTATGCGTATTGATAAGTGGATGGGATATGTAGCACATGTACTTGACTGGCATTGACTTTTTCTCACAAGAAATGAATATTGATCATTCTCTACACGTAGTATTGAACTAGGGGGGTGTTTGGTAGAGGGATTTGATTGGGGAGAAATGGAATTAGAAATATTTCTTTTGTTTGTTTTCCACTTTTCATTTCTATTTCTCTTTCTATTTCTCTAAAACTAGAGAATTTCATTTCTCTTTAAAACAAAGAGAAATCCATTTCTCAGCAGCCTCCTCATAGCATATCACCACCTCGTCTCCGGCCACCACCTCGTCTCCGGCCGCCACCTCGTATCCAAGTCTGCAACCGCCACCCCGTCTCCGCCGTTCGCAGTGGTGAACACAGAGATAGTAACCGGTTGTAGGTTGCAGGTGGTACGGGTGAACGGAGATTAGGGTTTCAAGTGGTGGTTCGTGGTAGGTTAGGGTTTTCAGATGGTTGGGTGATTGTGGTCGCAGGTGGGTGATAGTGGTGGTGGAAATCGGCGGTGGTCGCAGGTGGCTTCTGATTATCATCATCATCATCGCCACCACAACCACCACCACAAAATCTCCAAAGAAGCAGTGATGACAGATCTGAGCCTCCTTTTTCTATATCTTATGTTCCAAAAATTTGAATCTTTTTAATTTCTTGTGTACTGTGGTTGAAGAAGGGGATTTGGTGGCGGCAGCCGGTGGTGGTGGGCTGTGGTTGAAGAAAGGGCTGTGGTGGTGGTGCTGGTGGTGTGGGGCTGTGGTGGTGGGGCTGTGGTGGTGGTGCTGGTGGTGGTGGGGCTGTGGTGGTGGGGCTGCGGTGGTGAGTGGTGTCAGGTTGGGTGGAGGTGGGGTTGGGTATGGTATAGTTCTCTGTTTATTTTCTCGTGTACCAAACAAGAGAAATGATTCTCATTCTCCATACCAATTCTCTTTCTCTACAATTCCATTTCCATTTCTATTTTCTCTCCTTTTCCATTCTCTGTACCAAACACCCCCTAGGTTCCTTGATAGACATAATGCTGACACATTGTTACAGTAGAAGTTTTGTCTACGACACTAGAACTGACGTTTTACAAGTCGTCATATCAGCTCTTTGCAGAATGTCAAGAATGTATGCCGCGTGAGGTAAAAACATGCTATGCGAGTCACAAGTAGTGGTAATCTCGAGATAATGACGTAGGGACCCCAAGTCTATCATGCCAACTTCGACGATAGTGGGAAGATAATGTCTCAGCGTAATTTAGAGTCTTGAAGTTAACCTAAACCAAGTCTTTCTATTGTTGGTTAATGGCACGATCATTCATATTGTAATCCTTATTTTCATCCATATTATATAATTTAGTTAAAAAAATACATTTATCCATAAAATTTGTTTATCTTTTAAAACCCTCCACATCTGATTCCTCATATTTATATAGATTAAATTAAATAATACTTATGTATCCTTTCTTTAATATATTTTATTTTTCTTACATTCACAAATATGAAGTCCACATATATGAAATCACTATTCGATCCATATACTTGTACCATACTTTAGGAAATCAGATGTAGTGCAAAATATGATAAGGACCATTAAACTTTCTTTAAGTTACATGATTTGTTATGATATAGGGTTTCCAATGTGAATGCTTTTATAAGAATGTTTAATGTTCCGTTCAGCCGACTTTAATAATGTTTTTGAGTCAAATCTGGAAATAGGGTTAATTAAATTAGCCAAATAGATCAAACTTGAATGTTTAAATTCTTACTACAACTTCTTTTTGGGCTTATTATTAGATTTGAAGATGTTTTAAATTTTCCTTTTGGATGTATGTTATTGTTAGTTGTACTAAATGGCGGTTTCTCCTCAACCCTTATTAAAAGTTGAGTACATTATAATTAAAAAAGACTCATATACTATATTAAAATTCTGGAAAGTCAGAAAAGGAATTCAAAAACATTTTTTGATTTCATAAACACAATTCAAAAACGTTATTTTCTTTGTGTGTACTTGTTCCTTTTTCTAGAAACCAAATCCTACAGTGACCACATTGATTATATATAAATAAAAGGCTAAAATATTAAACTATTATTAAACTTTTATTGTCAATGACATAAAGCTTGGTCCCTCACCCTCTTCTAGAATCCTTATTATTTGACGTTTTAACGTTTATCAACTATAAATCATTATATTTCACACATTATTTTGTAAGATGATAAACCTTATGCTTAGTTTGTAACAATGTGTTATTTGTGTGACACTTGTAACATGACCAATTATTGGTGGGTGCACTGTCCTTTATATTTGGGTTATAGGATTTTAATAATTTCATGATTTATCGAATGCGATTAATCCTAACTCATGAAATATATATATCTATAGATAGTTCTAGTTTTAAACGTATTTTTCTTAAAAGCGGTCTGATATTAATAGAAAGTTAACCTATTTAGTTTATTTTTATGAAGTGAATTGATTATGTGACAAAAATGTCTCTTACTACAAATTAAGAGGAAAACTTAACACATATGGCCTATATTTTTAATGAACACTTGAATGAAGCCCTAAAACAATCAACAAGGTTAACTCTTAGTAACTTTTTATCTGGCATACATTCTTAATGAACACTTAATTTCTAATAAAAGACGTATTTTTGCCATATAAGTAGTCTATGTTATATAATTTTTTTAGTGGAATTAACTTTCAGTTAGTGTGAGATTTCTATACAAAATGCATTAAATGTTGGAATTAAAACAAATATTGATTAAGTTTTGTAAGTCAAAATTAAAATTATTAATATCTTTTAATGATAAAACTTTTATTGTCGTCCATATATTCAAACTTGTGGTTGAAATCTGAGATTATAAACTTTTAGGTGTGCGAACCGCATTTTCGGTAGAGACATGTTTATTTTGGAGGCAAAAAGGTGTGTGTATATATATAGAGAGAGAGAGACATATTTGGTTTTATTACTATATTTATTGGTATAACGTCGATCTCATTTAAAAGTTAGCTTATATGTTTCATCACTCGTTAGGGTCTATAAACCTTTTATAGTCACTCGATCGAGGTATATAAGTTTTTGGTGACAAACCTAATTAAATATGCTTACAGTAATATCATAATTAAATGTCAGAATCAATATACAATGTGGTTATAGTGTCTTTGTAGTCCGTTTAAAGACCAAAAAAAAATAATATAATAATATACTCTTATCACTTCTAGAGTTCTAGATACCGAAGTTCTGTGGATAGTCAAAAAGGAAAAAAAGTTCTTTTAGTTAAAGGAGAACACATACATCAAGTTATTTGAAGAAATAATTTAACAGTTTTAAGTTTAAACAGGACAACAACTTAAATGAGATTTATTTGATAAGTAAAAGTTAAATGAATATTTAGATACTAGAAAGTTATGCCCCTTTACAAACTGAATGAAATAGATTACACGGGAAGAGAAAAAATGGTTGGTTAGTTAATGAAATAGAATTATCTATATGCTTGTTTGTTTTTTTAATTTTTATTCTATTCTATCTTTTACCCTTTCACCATATTTTCTTAACATCCAGGGACAAAGCACAGGGAGGGCCCGGGGTGGCCTTGGCCCCCTATTTTTACGCATTAGTGTAAATTAACCCGTTTTTTTCCGAAAATTTGTACACGTACTGTAAATTTACTTGATTTCGGCTGAAAATTTGAGTCCGACACCCTCGTTTATGAAAAGTTACATACAATATGAATCTCCCTGACGTTTTCGCCCAATCTTCACCACTGTTGACACCACCACCACCACCGCTTTTGCCGTCAACACCACCACCTGATCACGGCCCTTGTGGTCACTGGTTCGTATCAACTTTGATTAAGAGGGTGTTTGGGATTTGCTTATTCATGTTAACTTATGACTTATTTTGTGTGTTATTGTGAGGGGATAAATTAACAAATCACAAAGTTGTAACTTATTAACTTACGAGAAAAGTTATAAGGATGTAAAATAAGGAATCTCAAACACCCCCTAAGTGGTAGCTAGTTTAACAAGTTTTGTATTATAAGTTCTTAAATCCCAACAAGATAAAGGATATTAGGTTGAACTTGATAAACTTCAACATGACCAAGACTTTACTGAAAAAGATTGAGGACTTAAAAGAGATAGACATGTTTTGGCTATGACAGAAAAAGATCTTATTCCTTTATTGAGGAATCAACGTCAACTTTGGAATCTATTTTTCACAAAGAAACAAAACCAGATGAAATATTTCAAACGAAGTTTGTGGTCAAAATTTTTTATAAAATGAAAGATAAACTTCTGAAACATCATATGTGTTAAAACATCATATGTACTAGAAGAGTTAAGTATGGAAGAAGATCCTTGTCAAGCTAGTTTAGGGTTGTTCACGAGCCGAGCCGAATCGAGCGAAGGTTTGCTCGTTTCTTGGCTCCTTTACAACCGAACCGAACCGAACGGCTGAAATTCGAACCGAGCGAAAACCGAAACGAGCCAAAATCGAATCGAGCATTTTTCGAACGAACGTCGAGCGATTTCGAGCATAATTTATTTCTTTTTCATTTTAAAAATTTCAATAAAAAACAAATTTGAAGGCTGTAAATATATATTTTTTATAAATAAATTAGTAGTTTCTAGATAAACGTGTAATATATTGTAATTTTTTATTAAAAAATAAGTTTGAAGTGAGATATAATGATCATTTAAACAAACTTTTAGTATTCTAAAAACTTGAATCGAATAAATAAAATTATAAAATTGACGGAATATGAAAAATTTAAGGGGTAAAATAATTATAAGCTTATATTTATGTGTTTTGTCTATAAATTTATATATTTGTTCATATATAGTTATATACAAAATAAATTAAAAATATTTGAGCCGAACCGAACTGAGCAGACCTTTGCTCGTTGGTTGGCTCGTTTACAAACCGAACCGAGCAGAGTGGCTCGTTTTCAATCGAGCGCAAAAACGAGCGAGCATTTTTCGAGCAATTTCCGAGCGAGCGACGAGCGGTTTGGACGGCCCTAAGCTAGTTCATCGACCAATGTGTTAAAACATCATATGTTAAATTACAGATTTATCTAAAGACGAATCTAAAAATTGAAGAAGCATGATACTCTATGCTGATGAATGTGAGCCTTGGTTCTCCAAACCAAATACCAAAAGGGCATGTATACAACGGTTATTTTAGAGAACTGAACTGAAGTAAATTAGATAACCTCTAAACAATGTGAAATATAAATTTGGTTGAAAGAACCTATAAATGTTTCGAAAATCTGAAGAAGTCAAGGAGAAATGTAAGCATGGTGTAAATGACTTATTCATAAGAAATTAAATTTGAGAATGATCAAAGAAATTGAACCTTGTGAGTGTTATAACCACATGCGTTAAAACATTTATTCAAAGATGTTGAAAAGAGTTCAAATAAAAAGTAATTGTTTTGTGAGAAATATGAGAAGAACTTTAAAATAAAACAAGCCACCTAAATATGACATTATACCATGTAAATAGGAAACAATACAATTATTTAGAAACTATCAATCTCAACCACTTGATCATAAATCCAAGGGTCTAGATCTATTCTTATTCTTCTCACAAAAATATTGTTTTTTACATTAACCCTACCCTTTTGGGTTTCATCTATATCTATATCTATACTATATCTATATTCATATCTATATCTATATTATATATAATATGAGAGTCATGGGCTAATAATATGAGAGTCATGGGCAGACGGTGGATTTTAAGAGATTTACAAATTTTCAAACACATGATACAACCTAAAATGAGGATAAATGGTTATTCTAATATTAAATATTGCCCCTTTGACTTTAATTAAATTTTGTAAATTTTAAAAAATAGTTATAACTTTGGTTCTTTATCTTTTAACTATATATTCTTCATAATTTTATTTTTAACCCAAATACCCTCACGATTTTTAAACGGTTATAACTTTTTCATACACTAATATTATTTGTTAAAAATTGCACCATAAAAACGAACATTTAATTCTCTATAATCTGAGTATGATATTGTCATAGTTTCTTTTTAGTTAAAAAATAAAATTTTACATATACCCGTTTGCCGTCCAGTTTTAATGGTCTTAAATTAAATCATAAGCCAAGCCATTATTAACGGTTTTTGGTCACCGAAAATTGAAACGAAGCCGTTGAAAATTACTCAACAAAATCAAACCATTAACAATGGTTAGGTTCCATTTTGTTTGTACTTCGATATTAAAATGAGTTTAGATTAAGAACTATGAATCTAGCTATACCAATAAATGGTTTCACAATTACAAACGAAACGAAGAGAACCCATAAATCTATAATGTAATTACCAAGGTCCGTATATCGCGCTTATATCGTGCTGTATCGCGCGAGCACCCGTCTAGTATAATATAATGCATAAGACATGGGAAAATTAAGACACCTCATTTTTAAGTGATTTACAACTTTTAATGCATAATGTACAACTTATATAGAATGCAAGACAGGGATAAACTTGTCAATTAGAAAATATATCTTGAAATAGTTACAACATTGTCCCCTCAACTTTACTAAACTTTTGAAAAATTAAGAAATAGTTACTACTTTAAACCTTTATCTTTACCCATATATTCTTTTTATTTTAATTGTAAATAACTTTCCACCACCGATTTTCCAACGGTCAAAACCTTTTCATAAGCTAATATTTTTTATAAAAAATTGCACCATAAAAATGAGCATGTTATTATATTTAATTTGGGTATGGTATTGCTATAATTTTTCAAATAAAAAAAATCAACATATTACGTATGAGTGTTCACAATTCGGTTCTAAAGGTTTCTAAGTTATACCTTGAGCCAAAATGTAGGTTTGATTTTTGTTATTGAGAATCAAAATCGAACCGTTGAAACTTTAAATTGAATAGTTACTAATGATTTGGTTTCACGCATTAAGCTTCAATAATGAGTTTATCGTCTGGTCCGGTTTTATATGACTCTGTATAAACCATAAAGCAAACTGTTTGCTATGGTTTGAACATTCGGAACCTGACTGGCCAAAAATGATAATTAGTTCAAACATTTTCAAGGTTTCAAACGAACCTTAAACATTCACAATTGTTACATGATTACTATGATTTTTGTTTCCCACTGTATCGCGCGGGCACCTGTCTAGTTATCGTATACATATGTATGAGAAAACCATTGTGTATGTTAGCTCGACGCATTCTAATTCTTACAAAATTCTCATGTCATTGTTAATGTGAATTTAGGGTTTGATTATCGTAAATCTATAATTAATGTATTTGTGGTATGATGTTTATAAGTCGAAGAATAAACTTGTGTTTTGTTTACTTTATGGGATTCGAGGTGTTTCATATATATTTATTGTATTAACTCTTCAAAGAGATGTGTGATTAGGTAGCCTTGACATGAGTTTAGTCCATATTTTACATTTGACATAATTATATCGTATAGTTTAATTGCATGACTTTAGGGTGGCTATTGTGCGTCTATTATTCTAGTTTTTCTAATAGTTATATGATAGATGGTCTTGATGGGGTATGGTCTACTTGCATGTATCATGTGTAAAAAATGATCTTAATGCGTGTTGTTATTCCTTAATTATTTTTCTTCTTTTTTTCCCCATCTTTTTACTTGCTTAATCTATGCTACTAGTTAATTTATTTTGTAGAAATGAAGAAATGATTTTCACTCGGAACTAACTACACAAACAATAAGCAACAAGTATACCTAAAACATAATTGTACAGTTTTATCAAATATCGATTCATAAACACGATACCTCTAAGTATAGAAAGTTTCTCATTATCTTATCAGTAAAACACATATAGCTTCTTTTAAATAAATAAAAAATGTGAGCACTAATAATTTAATTCATCAGCCATTAATGGGACTATGTATGTCTAGAAGGACTTCACGTGAATGCTAACATGCTACATCAGCTACAATATTTATGTGATATCGTAGTTCTGTTATATGACCGAGAGGTCTTACGTAGACCAACGAGCCACGACATTGCCGTTTCGTATCAAGCTTATGAAGCAAAACCTCACCTTCAAGGGACGTGGGGTAGCCTTGACTGTACACGTCTCACTTGTAGAATGTGTCCTCACGATTTTCAAGGTTAATATATGAGAGGTGATCACGATTACTCAATGGTCATGGTCGAAGCGGTGGCTTCAATAATTTATGGTTTTGGTATGCATTGTGCGGTCCGCTGAGATCTAATAATAACATCACTGTTCTCCACCAATCTCCTCCTTTTTCTCACCTATCGAAATGGAACCACACCTTGCACTTCGTTTTATGTAAATGGTCAAGAATACAACGTGGTACTATCTTACTGACGGGATCTACCCTACTTGTCGACGTTTGTGAAAACGTACTTATATCCCATATTTCAGAAGGAAAAAGGTTCTCAAAGCTTCAAGTGTTAACAAGAAAATATGTGGAGCGTGCTTTCGGTGTTCTAAAGGCAAGATGGGGTATACTTGAACGACCCATTAGGACTATGATTGTAGACAAGATTTGGTGTGAGAAGTATACATGTGTTATATTGTAGAATATGATTATAAAAGACGACCATAATGCGTATCACCAGTCTACATAAGAGATCCATCTGTTGAGCCAAATTACAACGATAATGTGATAGATGGGTTACAAGATGCAACAACTCATTTCTAACTTCAAACACATCTTGAAAATCATATTGAAACTCTAGATCTTGTGTACCTCGACGACGAGTACTGTTTTTATTTTTTATTTATGTTTTTTAATTTTATTTTTTAGTTTGTAATTTGTAATCTTTACATTTATTTATAATAAAGTTTTTATTTATTTATGTTTAATTTTGTTTAGTAATTTGTAATAAAAATTAAAATTCTTTAGGGTAGTCTAGGGTAGTGCCGTCATTTCTTAGGGTAGTATAGGGTAGTTCAGAGTGAAAATGAGGTGACTGTATATGATTGATTAGACATTAAGGTAGTTTGAAAACCTTAGGTGTAGTTTGTTATTTAAGAAGTAAAATGTCTGCGGGCGAACTATATCTGTAGACCTCTGTTGAATGATAGGTGGACCAAATGTTTGTAAACTGTAATAAGATGGTGTTTGTTTTTAAAACTTAAAAGAGTTTTTCAACATTGAATTTAAATAATAATTATACAACACTGAATAATTAAACCACGTACAATAATATTTTTTAAAATTATTCATTCCACACTTTGCATTAACTACATAACTATTTTATCTCGTAACCGAGTCATATTTTACCGATCCGATACAGTACCATGTGCTTCAACCTCCTCAAGAAAAAATCAAACCTAGGTCCTTTTAATATGAATTCTCAAATGTTGTATACATTGATTTCAACTTTCAAATTTGCGAAAACCTAATGACTAATTTCAATCTCATCACGAGAAACTTTTAGCAAATAAAAAATTCAAAAGCTGTTAATTTCACTTACAATCAACTTCGAAGTTTGGAAGAGACGAGGCGGTGCTGGAGAGAAGTAGGGACGATAGGTAACGAAACATGGTACAAAATTTTTATACCTCGAGTGTTAGATTTCGATATATAGAGGGGCGACACAAGTGGAGGGGCGACGGGTGGTGGCTAGGGTTGAGAGTCTGTAAAGGAGAACGATGGTTTATGAGGTTAGAAGAGGCAAAAGGTAGTTGAGCCAGATCTGCACCAAGAAGAGCCCACACATGTTTTTTTAACGAAACGTCTACGAAAAAACAAACACTCTGCAGAAGCTCATGTCAGCACGTGATCTACGTGGCACAAACATAAAACCGTCTATAAGACATTTTTAAAAAACAAACACCACCTTAGTGTTGTGGCCCGTCCACTCACATGTTCACTTGGCTGTCTAAAAGTGTGTGGTGTATAAGTTTTCACGTGTTTGTTCATCCAAATTAAAAGGGAAGGGCAAAGTGCATTTAACTAACATTTTACAACCACATATATTGTTTTATGAAATTACTTTATGGAATTAGTCAAATTTAGACATCTCTATTATTGGGGTGAAAACTTCACACACACTTTAGTTAACGGATTACCAAGTGGTGACATTGAGGGATTACCGACAAATAATTTAGTTGGAGATGTTAGGTCCGGATCATTTATCAACCCTTTTAGTTAACGGATCATTTATCAAGAACAAATACGTTCGATGTTAGATCTTGTTTAGGAGACATACAGAAACCAACCAGATGCTTGGTTTGAGTTATCGTTGTTGGGAGTGGCAGTCATGAATTAATCTTAATTTTATATGGTTTATCGGAAAATAAAGGTTAACATTATCTCTATTAATACAAAACTTTATACAAGAATGGTTTTTGTTGCTTTTGTTCGAGTATGCATTTTCTCTATGCACAAAAAATTCAAAGTAAAAAAAAATCAAAATGTAACAAATTATAATCGACATATAACCCCAAATGTGAAAATAACATGCTCAGGTCAATGTCAAACGATCATCACATAGCACACAGAAAAACCAAATGAATTACCTTCATACTTCTTGTCTGCAACATCATAGAAGAAGCAAGTGAACAATGAGAAAACCCCAAATCCCATTGCATCCGAATGAAAAACATCATTTGAGGTTTGAAGCATGTTCTATCTTTCTTGAAATGTCTCTCTGATGCCTGTATTAGCAACTTAAAATTTCATGATGGCAACATTAACCATTAGTGAAGCTTCCATGCTTTCTTTGGGAACAGAAGAGGTAGGTCCCAGCAGAGCCCAGTTGGACCCGCAAGACTCACCTTGAAGAGGGACGTATGCGCAAAGACCAACTGGTTCCGCAGGACCCACCATGCTCAGAGAGATGAAGACCTTACGCGCAGTACGCAAGCTGTTCCCGCAGGAAAAGCCTCCCAATGGTGAAGTACCCCGCCTGTTCCCGCAGCTGCGGATACAAGCCATCAGGGAAGGCTACCCGCACTAATAGCAAGGCTACACGCACAAGGCACTAACTCTCAATAATTCAGTAATGTCACCTGAAGAAGGAATGAGCAAGGCGGGAATACTCCCACCCAAATTAGCCAGTCCGTACGCTTCTGGAGGATCTTTTGTACTATACTTGCCAAGGTATGGACAAAATAGACAAGATCTGACCAAAGCAGCCCATGAACCAATCACAGGGTGACAGCTCACTGACAACAGTACGACGAGCAGCACGCTCTAGTACTTAATGTCACTATCAGCCGCTGCCTACTTACCAACCCTCATCGTGGCACGTACATAGCCTGCAGTTGGTGGAAAAGGAATAGCACACAGCCGACCATGTCACTATCAGCCGCTGCCTACCCACCAACCACCAGCATGGCACGTGCGTAGCCCACAGTTGGTAGAAAAGGAATATTATACAGCTGGCTGTACCTGCTTGGAAACCTACCTTCGGCTATAAATACTCCAACACCTTGGAACGGTATCATCACATCTTATCATATACAATCTCATACTCACATATCTGCTCTAGCTATTTCTCTTAATATACACTTATATTCAGAGCAATCTAGTCTGATTCTCACGCCGGAGGGTGGTCACAAGGAGGAACCCCCCCTTTTCAGTGACGAGCTCACGGTGTCTGTTTTGCAGGTCATCAGAAGAACAACCATCTTTGCCAGACCTAACCCTCGTGGGAAACATCTACTTAACCCCCAGATTATCCGTAATCTGCCGGGGTCACTTAGTGTTTCTTCATTGGCGCCATACGTGCATAGAAGCTAGAACTAATTCTTCTTCACTTTTTTTCAAAACCTCTGGAAAGATGGTTAAGGTTACTCCGGTGCCAAGGCCAGCGAGTGAACAAGAAACTCCGGTAACCACAACCCCAGCTACTGGGGGGAACACCGACGAATACACAATTTTTACGAACACTACCCCGGTTACCCAAGCCGGGGCAAGTGCAGTAAACAATCCTTCACTGGGATTCACCGATACCCAGTTGGAGAGACAACAGACGAGGCTCCCCCGCTAAACACTTGATCAAGTTAAAGCGTGGGCGGAAGCACGTCAGAAGGAATTCCAAGCTGAGTTGGATGAACGCTTACGTTCACTCCAACAGGCTGACGAATTCGGAAGCACTCGACAACAGCTCAACATGAGCAATGAGTGCGAATACTTGGACGATGATTGGGAGGAGTCCGACAGTGACGCAAACCCTCGTCATAGGGCGAAAGGGAAGCGTAAGGAAACGGACTTCCAACCAAGAAGGAATTTTGGAGAAACCTTCAAACCAAGGAACGCGGGGGGAAACCCACGTGACTTCTCCAAAACCTTTAGACCAACTGTTGTAAATGCGGGAACGTCCAAGTTTGCAAGGGACATTGCGGAAGCAATCTCCCCGAAGAGTGCCAAACAGATGTCCAACATCGGCACTTATGATGGTATATCCGACCCAGACGATCACTTGAACAGATTCATAGCGGGGGCAACCGTCAGCAACTGGACGGAACCCACGTGGTGTTATATGTTCCAGATGACGCTGGTTGGAGCGGCCAGGGCGTGGTTTGATCGTTTACCGGTCCACCACATCTATGATTGGGCGAATTTCCAACACAAGTTCAGCCAGCACTTCAGTCAATAGAGGAAATATACCGAAGAGCAGTGGACGATCCTCAACTGCGTTAGAGAGGAGGATGAATCTTTACTAGACTTCATCACTCGCTTCAACTCGAATAAGCTGAGTCTGGGCACCATAAGCGAAGATCTTGTTCGCGCCGCTTTCATCCAGGGCGCCGAATACCCAGAGCTTATCCGCACGTTGACGGGTAAAGACGGCATGCCATCCACATGGGATGCCATCATGACAGCAGCTAAACGTTTCGCGAAAACGGTAAAGCAACTGGGTAGAGATCTTCCCCAGAACACAAACCTCTACACGCAGAGGACTAGAGAAAACAATGTCCGGACCGCCCGGCACAACAAAAAGAGGAAGCTAGGTATTTGGCAGTCAAGGGTAAACTTTGACACCTCATCCAGCTCTCGCCCTCTAGTAGGCGGAAGGGATAACACGCACCCATCAAGCCGAAAACCCCGGTGGACGCCACTCACCAAAAGCGTCACGGAGATATTTGCCACCGAAAAACTCCCATGGCCAAAAGCTCCAATGATCCGGCAGCGACATAACGCGGATCAGAGCAAATCCTGTGACTTCCACGGGAGAAAGGGCCACACCACTGAGGAGTGTACATCCTTGAAGGATATTGTTGAAACATTCGTCAAGGATGGAAGACTTACACACCTTGTGGCATCAATCAAGAATGGAGGGAGGAATGATAACCGATACAAAGGCAACGGACGAAATCCCGTTGACATCAGCATCCACATGGTTCATAGTAACGCCCGAGGAAGAAAAAGACGAACGACAGAACCATGCGCGTGGAAGGAAGCTGAGGTGCGCTTCCCGCGAGTGCCAGGAGGACCCAGCAAAAAAGGCCCTATCGTCATCAAAAGCCAGCTGGGGCACTACATCACTTCCCGCACTCTTGCTGACAACGGCGCCTCGTCAACGGTTATGTACAGGCAGTTCTTCGACAAGCTAGACGACGAAGACAAGGAACGCCTGGAAACGGTCTACGCCTCGATGGAAGGGTTCGACGGCAGCACAAACACCCCCCTGGGTATCCTATCTTTCCCCGTCATTCTCACAGACGGGAAACACTCCCGCACAGAAGACGTGGACTTTGTCGTAATGAGGAAGCCACACCACACGTACGACATTCTCTTCGGGAGAGACGGGATGTCAAGATTCAATGCCGTGGTATCTTCAGTCCATGGCATGATGGGATGGCCAACAGCTGAGGGTGTGTAGCGATGATCACCGGTATTCCCCAGAATTTGGTGAGCGATAACGGCACCAACTTTGCTGACAAGAAGCTACAAAAGTGGCTGGAAGAACTTCAAATCACCCACACCTTTACCTCAGTGGCGCACCCGCAGGGTAATGGTGAGGTGGAAAGAGCAAATAAGAGCATCGTCGACGGCATAAAGAAAAAACTCTTGGAACACAGATCCGGCTGGGTGGACGAAGTTCCACACGTCCTTTGGGCAAACAGAACGCTGAAAAAGGCCAGTACGGGAGAAACCCCGTTCAGCCTCACTTATGGCACTGAAGCCATGGTCCCGGTCGAAATTGGTTTACCCTCACCAAGGGTCTTGATTCAGCCCGAAGACAATCATGCGGAAAGACGGTTAGACCTTATGCTAACCGAAGAACGCAGAGACTTAGCCGCAGCGCGTGAAGAGAACTACAAGCGACAAATGCAAAAGTACTACAACACGCGGGTAAAACTCTGCAACTTCAATGTCGGAGACTACATACTGCGTAACAACGAGGCTTCGAACCAAGAACGCCCAGGAAAGCTGGCCCCGGTCTGGGAAGGGCCATACATTATCAAAGAAGTTTTGGGAAAGGGCGCATACCGGCTCGAAAGGCTCGATGGCACCCCCATCCCAAGAACATGGAATGGAGCTCAATTACGCAAATGTTACATGTAGATCAATTCCAAACTTGTAAAGAAAAGGCCTAGAGCCACTTCTAATGGAAATGATTCTCCTTTATCACATTGTGTTGATAGCCTTACCTTTATACTTATGAACTTTCCACATTGATATGCCGGTATTCACCGCATAAGTAAGTGTGAAAAGAAGTAAGTCGTTGCGTGTGGAAGGCGGCAAAACCCGCATAAACAAAAAAAACGGCAAAAATTTCTAAGAAAAAGATGAGGAAAACCTTTACGCAGGTCAGTTATAGGTGAAGTTTGGTCATCCCACTAAATGAAAGTGACGGTCCTACCCGCACAATCATGATAGAGGAAACTGAACATCAACCTATTGACAACCGCGCGTCGAAAGGTTAACTTATTTAAAACACTTAGAAAATTTCTAAGGAAAAGATGAGGAAAACCTTCACGCAGGTCAGATATAGGTAAAATTTAGCCACCCTACTAAGTGAAAGTGACGGTCTTACCCGCACAATCACGAAAGAGGAAGCAAAACTTTAACCTATTATCTGCCACGTTGAGAAGTTAACTTATCCAAAGTAATCAATAAATTGCTAAGTTAAACCAAAATATGCGTGAAACAAAACATATATGGTTTACAAGGCAAGGCATTAACAAATAATATATATTCCATCAAAATTCAAATATTACAAGAATTGCTGGGCACATACCCGCATGCAAAAATATAAGTATATTCTAACAGTGGGAAGGGATCTAAAGGTTCAAACTTCAGGACCACTCCCTCCAAACCCACTTGAACCCGCACCATCAGTTGGCTGTGGCGGTTCAAGGAAAGTCTTGAGAATAGTTAGCCCATCATCAGCAGCAGCAATTTCGTTCACCTTCTCCATCACCGGATGCGGGAAGGCAGCATACTGGTTCACTGCTTGGTCGTAAGCAGCTTCAGTGTCCACGTCATAAAGAGGGAAGTTGGAAGGCGGGATGCCCTTCCCAACAAACCCTAGACCAAGCAGAAAACCAGCCTTTTCCCCATCATCATGGGAAGCGTTGAGGGCTGCGCTCATGGCATCGTCATAGGATGTGTTTGTGAAGACCCGATGCACAACCTACAAAAAATATGTATGTATCAAAAACTTTTCTTCTAAGTATAAAGAAAAGCGTAAAGATATTATAAAGCTACGCATACCTGCGACAACGCTTCTCGTAGAAGCCATTCCTTGATGATCAGAGCTTCCTGGAGGGCAGCTTGAGATTCCTGGAGGGTAGCTTGAGCTTGGTCACGGGCGCGTTTGGCTTCATTTTGGTTAAGGTTGGCAAGCAACACTTCTTTAGCTGCAGCCTCTTCAACACCCTTCAGCTTACGCTCAGTGTGGTCAAGCATACCCCTCTGGTCCAAGATCTCTTGGAGCTTCTTGGCGTCTTCCATGGCCAATGCATCATGAGCCTGCTGGAGCCTCTCTAGTTTGGCTTTAAGCTCCTCATTCTCGGCGCGCAGAGGCTCAGCAATGGCTTCAGCTTTGGTGGCCCTCTCGGTCGCGTTCCGCGCAGTTTCCTTAGCCAACCTAAGCTGTTCGTTAACAGCTTGGGTAGCCTTGGAACGGGCCTCGAGCCGGGCCTGAACTTCAACCTCGAGGGCCTTGAAGGCCTTTTCCTTATCCGCAGCAATGGCGGCAAGTCTCCTGTTCTCCTCCCGGATAGCCCGCGCCTGAGCCACTTCCTGGCTACGCGCCGTCTTTAACTTGTCGTTTTCACGACAAAGCAACTCGACGCGCGGCTGCATCCGGGCAAGGAGAATCCGAAGCTCATTCGTCAGCCTACCCTCCTGGTAGCTAGACATGGCTTCCCCCAACGCACCACTTGGGGCTGCGTGACGCGCCCACTCGACGCAGTCCACAGCTGTTCGAAGGGTTGTTCCCCGGCGGATGTTCCTCCGTGGAACATACACCTCATTGGAATCCGAAACTGTAAAAACAAAAAACAGTTAGGAAAAGATGATAAAAAAATATAAATAATAAGCCAAAATAACCCTACGCACCTGTAGGGTCGACAAAAGGCCGGTAGCCGCCAAACCCATCACCCGAACCTAAGGGATATCTATCCAAGAGGTCAGGGAGATGGGAAGGAGGCAAAGATTGGCTAGAAGCCCCAACCCTGAACGCACCTGAGGGACCGGCCGTAGTCGCCAGCGCTGGAGGAGGCATTGTAGAGGCCCCTGCGGTAGAAACCAACGGAGGTGAACTCACTGGAGGTGAACTCACAACCGTGGCCGTAGCTGTGGAAGAACCCGCAGGATAAACCACCGCCGGCTCAGTGAAGGATTCTGTGAAGATGGCACTGACAGCCGACGGGGATGATGTTACAGTTGGAACAGTTGCCTCAACGGGATGAGCAACTGAATCAATGCTGCAAACAGGCGCAGCCGCCTGGGTCATCGCCTCGGGTAGGTTGACCAAACCTACCGTCATGGGTCCAGAGACGCTCATTCCCGCTCCACTCGGGAATGCGGTTGCATCCACGCCTGCACGAAGACGATATATAAGTATGATGGCGGAAAGATATGCAGTTAAGCTGAATATAATTTATACTTACGAGTTTTCTTGAGCTTGAAGGTTCTGACAGGCGGGGACGAACCCGATGGAGCCGGCCTCTTCATGCCGGTCATCGTCGTCGTATTGGGCTGCCCTGAGGTGACAGCTGTCTCAACCTCCGGAACAGTGGTCTCACCACCCCCAGGGTTCCCCGCCGCCTCCTCGCTTTCAGTCTCGGAGTCAGACTGATTTCCTAGGTCGACGGCGGAGGTAACCTTCGCCTTGCCCTTCGCGCCAGTAGCCTTCTTCTTCCTCACGAAGAAAGGACCATCTGCGGATTCCTCATCAGAAGATGACAAAATTAGAGGAATTCCAGCAGAGGTTTGAGCATTGAGAGGGCGAGGGTTAAAGAGTCCCTTACCTGGCCGCGTGACGCTCAGAATCTCGTGGCCCGGCGGGTAGACCTCCACAAACCGATCCGCCGTTTGCTCCAGGATGGGCAACTCGTTCTCGTCAAGATCACGAGTACCCAACCGAGCGGGACCACCGTTCTCCCGCGGCTGCAGAAGAGACTGCAAGTTGTTTCCCTCTGAAAATAAAAAGAAAGAAATGGTTAGAACAAAAACCCTAAATTAGCAAATAATATGAAGCATACCGTAAGGGATAGAGTTCAAATCGTATTCGAGGACGATGGGAATCTGTGGCGCCTCTGCCCCAGCATCTTTCCACACCCGGCTCATACCGAGCATCACCATCCCAGACTCCGCAAAGCGGTAAACCGGAGTCTGGATCTGGGAGATCTTGGTGAACCATTCCGCCTCTTGGTAATTGGAGGCGTGAAGGCTAGGGAGTGCCCTCCCGTTCTTGAACGTCATCGCAATGGGGACGACGCGAGCGGAGATGTAGAAAAACTCCCGCTTCTAAGACCGAAGACTGCGCTCGGTAGCGCAGATCTTCAAACCCTTGATCCGAGTGACCAAGGTATACCAGCCCTAGATGCACCTCCAGGAGTAGAAGGTCATCAGGCGGTCGACGCGGGGCTCAACGCCCAGAATATGGCACACCCATTCAAAGTGGCGAACCTTAGCGATCGCCATCGGGTGCACCTCCGTCAAATGTACACCGTGTCTCTCCAAAACACGGTATACGAACTTCGTTAATGGGAATCTGAGATTCCCATATACGAAGAATGAGGCATAAACCCCTATCTTGCCCTTGGGGGCATCGTACACCGTCTGGTTAGGCTCAGGAAACTCAGGCTAGAAAGGCTCGAGCATGAACTTCTTGATGATGTACTGGTACAGGTCGACGGTAAGAGCACACTGGCACTCGCCAGCAGTACTCTTATCGTCCTTGTCAGACGCGGACATTGGGTTCTCGGTGTACACCTCAGACTCCTCGGCAGTAGCCTCAGGATCATGAATGGAAGACATGTTTTGGATGTAAAGAAGAACGATTTCAGGAGAATGCTGGACGGAAAAGTTAGAGTATTCACCGGAAATCGTTTAGAAGAAGAAGAGTGAAGTGAAGGTGTGGATTAAGATGCACCCTCTCCCCCTTTATATACTCATCGCAATGAATGCGATGAATTTAATGCGGAGAGAGAGCGCAGGTGCAATGAAACTATGACACGTGGAAAGAGCAAGCTGGCAACAGCTGTTGAAAGGACGCGTGCCGTAAAATTCGCGCCCACGCGCCCGAAAACTCGTGCCCACGCGCCTGAAAAAGCGTTTGGAATGACCATATACCGTCACGTCACTATAACTTCCTGCACGTCCTGAAACTGTCAGAAGAAACCGTCGGACGATGCTAACGTCCCTTCAACAGTTTGGACTGTTCTTATCCTTTCACCAACTCTTACGAGGAAGTTACACACCTACCCGCATCATACCCAAAGATCAAGCAGAAAAGTCGGGAATTTCTGCACGTGACATTAGGGAAACCGCGGGAAGAATCCCCACGGACAACCTTAAAACTAAAAACCCTTTTCAAAACCCCTTGCTTAAGTCCAAAAGTTCACCTCACTTATTAACAATTCATGAGAAGAACATTGGACTGGGGGGACTTGAAGAGGTAGGTCCCAGCAGAGCCCAGTTGGACCTGCAAGACTCACCTTGAAGAGGGACGTCTGCGCAAAGACCAACTGGTTCCTCAGGACCCACCATGCTCAGAGAGATGAAGACCTTACGCGCAGTACGCAAGCTGTTCCCGCAGGAAAAGCCTCCCAATGGTGAAGTACCCCGCCTGTTCCCGCAGCTGCGGATACAAGCCATCAGGGAAGGCTACCCGCACTAATAGCAAGGCTACACGCACAAGGCACTAACTCTCAATAATTCAGTAATGTCACCTGAAGAAGGAATGAGCAAGGCGGGAATACTCCCACCCAAATTAGCCAGTCCGTACGCTTCTGGAGGTTCTTTTGTACTATACTTGCCAAGGTATGGACAAAATAGACAAGATCTGACCAAAGCAGCCCATGAACCAATCACAGGGTGACAGCTCACTGACAACAGTACGACGAGCAGCACGCTCTAGTACTTAATGTCACTATCAGCCGCTGCCTACTTACCAACCCTCATCGTGGCACGTACATAGCCTGCAGTTGGTGGAAAAGGAATAGTACACAGCCGGCCATGTCACTATCAGCCGCTGCCTACCCACCAACCACCAGCATGGCACGTGCGTAGCCCACAGTTGGTAGAAAAGGAATATACCTGCTTGGAAACCTACATTCGGCTATAAATACTCCAACACCTTGGAACGGTATCATCACATCTTATCATATACTATCTCATACTCACATATCTGCTCTAGCTATTTCTCTTAATATACACTTATATTAAGAGCAATCTAGTCTGATTCTCACGCCGGAGGGTGGTCACAAGGAGGAACCCCCCCTTCTCAGTGACGAGCTCACGGTGTCTGTTTTGCAGGTCATCAGAAGAACAACCGCCTTTGCCAGACCTAACCCTCGTGGGAAACATCTACTTAACCTCCAGATTATCCGTAATCTGCCGGGGTCACTTAGTGTTTCTTCAGGAACCTAGTCCACGTGTTCATCACATGTCTTTATTTCCAGAAGTGACATATTGTCCGTATGTATTTGCTTTATAATGTTTGTCAAGAAATATTAATAATTCATATTTAGATATTCAAAGGGGGTCGGGTCAAGGAGTCAAGGGTAATGATATATTCTACTGAATATTTCAATGTTAACTTGTAACAAATTAATTGGGTTAAAAGTTAATATTAAATAATGATAAAATAATTTGACTGATACTTTATGACACGACCCGTTAATATTAAACAAATCGGCAACAAATTAAACAAGTTAGTTAAAAATGAGTTGACAACTTAATGTCACGGTTATAAATGAGTAGAATATTTCAATGTTAACTTGTAACAAATTAATTGGGTTAAAAGTTAATATTAAATAATGATAAAATAATTTGACTGATACTTTATGACACGACCCGTTAATATTAAACAAATCGGCAACAAATTAAACAAGTTAGTTATAAATGAGTTGACAACTTAATGTCACGGTTAAATATGTGTCTAAAACGCTTAACTCACTTGGCTTGTTTGGTAACCTTTTTAAGTAATTGTGTGAAACATGTTATTGGATTGATTGTGTTTAATCATGTTATACATGTCGTGTTGTGTAACCGCTCATTAGACATGTCAATACTGTTAGTGTTAATGTAAACGAAACATTTTTTTTAGGAATGGTAACTCACACATTATGTAACTCTATTCCTCAATTACACATTTTTTACAACCATGGGAGTTGAATGCCCATCATTTGAAAATACAAAATGTTATTCAACACTTTAGTATCGGTATGCTAAAGGTCTTTTAGTTAAACGTGTCATGTTAGTGTTCAGTAGTCAATGAAGGGTGTTATGTTTAGTTTAAATTAATACATGTTTAGTTCAAGATTGGGTTTGCTATCCAAAAAGAGGGTTGCAACGCAACTTGTTGCTCGTTTACCTGCCTTTTCATTTTAATCATTTGAAACACTAATTATGAAATTCGCCATTTATGATAATTCACTAAAATACTTAATCCTATGTGTTTCTGCCCTTTTAAAATAATTGTATCATTCACACCCCCTCTTCCATCTTTCAAATTTAAACAAAAAACTTCTAAACGAGCTTTTATGGTGTTGGTGGTCGATTTCAGTGGTGTGACATTGGTTCTACTTGGCTCACCCATTGCAACATGAGGGTTTTCTTAATAGTTTATGAAAGTTATTGGTCGTTGTAGAAAGGATGATGAGTGGTGACCGAAGGCAATGCTGACTTCGTATTTTCAAGTGAAGTGGGTCTGTAATAAACGACTTTATATCCCGTCGCAACTCGAAGTTCCCCTTAAAATTTGGTTTGTCAAATTCAGAAACAACACTGTCATACAAATTATTGTTTTAGGCTTTTAGCTAGCTAATATAACTTCTTTTTATTTTTAGTTATTTAATGAAAAAACTTAGAAAAAACAAATAAAAAATTATTTCTACTTTTGGTCTATGGGATGCCTGCCACCCCCTCCCCTAAATCCAAGAGTGTTTATTTATTTGTTTTACGTGAAAAAGTAAAACTAAAAAGCATGTTAAAAGTTTATTTCCTTTTTTCCTTATTTTTGAAAGTAAAAGTTGAACAAAGATGTTGTTGAAATGAGTAATTTTAACCACGGATAAGGACGACTTTGTTTATAAAAAATTTGCCTCAATCCTCGAAATAGTGAGCACTTGAATATAATCCTAAATTCCTATGGGTGTTTAATTAAATTCAGAAATTCTAGTTTCAGATATTCGAATTTTAAATATCTAAAAACTTTTAATAGTGGATTTTAGTAACTGAAAATTCGAATTCAAATATTCAAATGGATATTCGAATTCTAGAAACATTAATTATTTAATGATGTTAAAAAATAGTTAATCTTTTTGTATGAAAGTTATTTCCAACACCTAAAATATCTTCAAAATTATATAAAAAGTCTATTAGAAATATTGTCCGAAAGTTTATAAAAAGTCTATATGAAATTTCTGAATTCTTTATAATTATTATTTAGTAAATTCAATAATTTTCTTGGGTTAGTTGCATATCCAAAATTTTAAGATACCGATCTTGATAGCAATCCGAATAATTTGAATATCCAATTTTAGATGTTTCAAGGTTTAGAATTCAAATGTTTTGAATTTGATTTCGATTTCGATTTCGGATTTAATTTGCACATCCCCTAATGCTATGCGTAGTGGATGGGCTACAAATTGTGACGAATTGCGACACGTGACGCCCAATCAGCAAGGGATGATAATTTGTTTTTGAGGTGTAATGGTGTAGGGACTACAAATTGTAATATATATAGATATATAATATTTCTTCTCTTCCTTCCGGCGACAAAATCCTCCCGCCCCCGTCCCATTTCGCCCCAAAATCGCCCGAGGGGGCAGTGTCCCCCCCCCCCCCCCCCCCAAATCGCCCATGTCGCCCTATGAAATTCGCTCACTACGTTGAGCCTAACAAGTCCACATTACAGTAATATTTGGATTTTGATTAAAGGATGCACCAAGTCAAGCTTAAACAAGTTGAATCCTTAATTGAAGCTCATTTAATAATTGAGTCTGAACACTAGGTTCATGAACAAAGGTTAACAACCGAAATTGAAAGATTAGTCAAATATATATGCAAAACTCGTGTCTTAGCTACTTTTACTAGTAAGGATAAGCAATGTGTCATATCCACATGAAATCAACGGAAAATGCTATTTGTTACTTAATATCTAAATTGGACAATTGATGTAAGCTGAATTTGAAAGGTTGGTTATAAGAATAGTTTATGAAAGCAACTAACTTTGATATGTAAAAACAACCATAAGAAAGATGACTAGTCTCCAAGTTTTGGGTTGTGAAACGGATTGAATAACCTAATTCAATTAAAATCGGATTTGTCATTCAAAAGTAAGTGACAGAGCAGTTTTTTATCCGCTTACCTATTTGCTTCTCTATTGTAATTGAATCCTTTTGAGTTATAAACGAGACTCTTAAAGCAAATTCTTGCAAAAATTATCCATAACATGAGCCATGGTTGTTTAATTACACTAACATGAAGATGTATGTTGTTTAGGTGAAGACCTCACGTCCTTTTCGGAATTATATGGACTTAAATTAGTTGCGGGTCATGAAACCCTTTCAACAAATCTTTAGAATTTAGAAGCATCGAAATTTGACCAAACATGTGGACTAAAATTAGGTTTGAACCTTTTGCACCTTTCACACCTTTTTCCCGACTTAATTTATCACAAATAGATTTCAATGGGACATGATGTAAAGGTAAGGTGCCACGGTCACCGATAAAACACCGCACGAACCAGATATGATCGTTGAATACCCAATCGACCGACTACATCTAACTTGTTGTGCGGATTAAAACTAACTCAACCACCACCAATGCGTGAGAATGCCGTTGACCACAGTGCCTTCGTATCACTAGGCTAACTACCCTTTGAAATACTCTTTCTATTATTATGGTAATTGTCCAACGAATTTATATTTCTGGTGTTCGATTAATATAAATAATCTATCTGGTTAATTAATTAAAAGAATGTGCAACTCATATATTAACCAGCAAATTACAATTTGAATATTTTCCAGTTAACTAATTAGAGCATTCTTAGCATGTTCCCCTATATATATATATATATATATATATATATATATATATATATATATATATATATATATATATATATATAGATAAAAGATCCAATACAATAATCCCTAATCGTACATTACGTACGCAAGTTCCTACACTGTTGATTTCAAAATCACGCGATGACAATATTGTAAATTTCATCAACTATGATCCACTGCTCCCATCGATTACGTCCGCCTTCACTATCACCGTTCATCAATTCGTCATCGTCCAACGATTGTATTCTCTGTCGCGACCATCGACGTTACCGTCGTGAACCCCATCTTCCTCCGTCACGAGTTGTTCACAGGTTAGTTTATCAAATTGATCAATTGAAATTGAAATTGATGAACTAATTGATCAATTAAACTTTGAAATTGATCAAATTAATCATCAATTTGAAGTTTCAGTTATCAATTTTGAGTTTGAGTTCTGGGTTTTAACATTGAACGTATTAACATTAACCTAAAACGTATAAACAGAACGTATAAACTTTTGTACTGAACTTTTAAAGTTTAATTGATTATTGTTCTGAACGTTTAAATAGAACGTATAATACGTTTAAACAGAACGTATAAAGTTTTTTGTATAAAACTTCTAAAGTTTTTTGTATAGAACTTCAAAACCTTTTGTTAGAACTTCTAAAGTTTTGGTACAGAACATCTAAACTTGAACGTTTAAATGTGTTCGTTTTGGTCAGAACGTTTAAATTTGTAGTTTTGATCAGAACGTATTAGTTAAACGTTTAAACTTTTTGTTCATTTTTGGTCAGAATGTTTAAACTTTTTCTTCATTTTGGTCTAAACTTTTTACTTTAGAAGTTCTAGACAAAAATTTAGAAGTTCTGTACAAAAAGTTTAGAAGTTCTGTACAAAAAGTCCAGAACGTTTAAAGTTTTTGTGCAGAACGTTTAAACATGAACCCTAATCATAGCTCAATTAAGTGTATCATTATGCAATTTCATAATCGATTGATGATTCTAAAGCCTCCTACACATCAATTCTATTGATTAAATCAACAATTTTTGATCAATTTGAAGATTATTAAACTATAGCGATAATGGGTTTATCGATTTTGATTATGCTTTAGTTTTGTGGATGATTTGATTATGGTTGAAGGCTTGCAGCAAATGACGATCTTTTGTGCGAGAAGTATTTTTTTTGATTTAATTACAATTATGCCACCGCGTAGTTTTAATTGCAATTAGGATCTGGTGGTGCAGGGTCTCGAGTACCTAATATACGATAACCTATTATTGTACGTTAACCCTCCTATATATATATATACTAGTTTTTATCCCCCATATTACGGGGGCTGTTTTATATTGTTTGTTCTAATATTTATTTATTTGTTGAATTTATATTTTTTTATTGTATGAAAGTTAATAATATACTTATGTTTGATGATAAATTGTTTCACAAATAAATGAGATGTTATAACCCGGTTTAAAAGTTATATGGTTTTGATGAGACCCAAGACCCGTTTATTTTTTTTACTATAAAATTGGTATTTTAATTATAAATAATATTTATGAAAATTAATAATATACTTATGGTTTTATGAGACACAAGACCCGTTATATTTTTTTTACTATCAAATTGGTTTTTTAATTTAAATAATATCTATATCTTTTTTAAAATAAGTAAGATATTAATTGTTATTATATCCTATTTTATAGGATTTTTACATCAATAATTTAGTGAGAATAATTTTTAATTTAATGAGATGTTATAACCCGTTTAAGGAATATTTGGGTTTGGTAAGACCCATACTCATGAATTCGGGTCAAATGCATGAGAAGCCACCAATTAAAAATCAAGTAAATCTGGTGACTCCAAAAAAATGGGGAGCGACCACATCGCGACACGTAGGATTTTTATATCTTCGTTTATATATATTATATATATATAGATATATATATATATATATATATATATATACTTACAATAAAAATCATTATATTTTTCTATTTCATTTTCAATTAAATAATATATTTATACCTTTATCATTATTTTTTTTCTCCTCTCCAGTTAAATCTACTTTAAGAAAAGATTAAAAAAATTATACATTATGAACAATTTAAACCGAAATTTAACTTTCCCACATAACATTTTAACTCTCTTGTATTCACAATCACTTAGAACCATCTATTTATTCTAATAAAAGTCTACTATATTTGCCACTTGTTAATACCATAGCCCTCCTCACATTTTTTTCAACAAATTTTCATTTATAGTCCTTATCTTTTAAGTCATTTCATTATATGACATTAAAATTATAGGGTTGTTCCAACTAAATACATTACCACATATAATAAGTATTCTCCATATAGATTGACAAAAGACGATTAGTGAATTTTGAAGTGTTAATTAAAGTGTTTATTATGGTTTATATTTAAAATAATAAACAATAAACATTCGATTCATAATATATGGAATGGGAACAATCGACTTGGACTAAATCCTGATAACGTCAGCGGCTAAGGCTTAGCCTTTAATACCTAAAAATACATATGATTTTAAAACTAAAAGTTTTTGGGTTGACGTGAAACTTAGAATTCGGACCCAAGAACCAACCCGAATTACTTCGGTTCAGGTATGGGTTAGTATTTTCTTGGGTTCGAGTTTCTCGGGTCGAGTTAGTTTGGGTTCTCGTACGGGTTTTCTTGGGTTGGGTTTCATGTTACGGGTAAAAGTGACAACCTTACTTTCAACGATTATAAATAAGAATCACTACCTTCACTTTATGCGACTTTAAATCTTCTAATATTCTTCTAACTCAGAATAATCACAAATGTAGTGTAAAAGGAAGTTTTTACCTATTTGTAGCATATTTCTATCATCTTAGTTATGTAATTTCAATTTAATTGTAATTGTATTAACAATATGATCAATTTGTTGACTGTATTTCACTTAATGGTTAAAGTTTAAAATTTTCAACAATTACATGTGTAATACACGGGCCTCAAACTAATACCATATAATTTACAAAAACTCACTCACTTTTATAGGGAATGGGCTTAGAATGCTCTTAGTTCGATATCTCGTGTATTTGGTCTTCTGGTCCGATGACATCGGGGTGATGATTAATGCTTGAGATTTTATGGTCTCAGTTTCGAAACCTAACTCAAGGGGGTTTCCTGACAATGATGGGTTTCCTCCTTGATGAGGTTCATGGGTCAGTGAGGCCTGGAATTTCAAAATCAATATAGACGATTGACATCTCGTCATAGAAATGCACATTCGGGTAGTTCTAAATACTGTTAAAAAAGGTTCGATCTATCATAATCATCTTAATGGAATGCGAAATCATCAGATTACCTTTATAACCAATTAAAAGATTAAACAAAATAAACCATCCAGAAGAATTTAGACGAAAGGAAGGGGGTTGGGGGTGGGGTGGGGGGGGGGGGGGGGTTGTATCGATCAATTAGTTATTTCCCATGCTTGTGTTACCAAATGTGACAAAATTTAAAAAAAATATGGAAAAGGCAGGTTTTCGCCGAAAGAATCATATATTCATTCTAGACATAAATGCTTTTCTTTCACGTGTCTGATCAGTTCAAGGGAAACACTATTTTTAACGTTTCAGTGGTGAAGCTTAAACAAAAACACAAGTTTCTTATACCTTTAACAACAATAGCGGTGGTGTGACGGTAGCAGGTTCAATGATATCAACCTATGTGGAAAGCTTGGAGAATCAAATTTAAGTTTTACTGACAGTACCTACCAACCAAAAGCCGTCTGTATATGTTATATGCGTACGAGATATGTGTATGTGTATGCGTATTCTATGTGATATGTTGTATGCATATGCATATGCATATGCGTATATGATATTTGTGTATACATATGTGTAGGATCAATTAAATCCAATACGATATGTTCTCAAATGTTAATTCCAATTTGCTTGTTTGATTACAACGAAGTCTCTCTAGAATATCCCCACTTTGTCTAATGAACTCACACGTCACACCCACTATACAAGCCTTAATGATCTCCTACCTGTACGTAGTTCCATATGAACATAAGAAAAATAACCAATTAAGCTCATGACAAGGAGCAATACTGTAGTTGACCGAGTCCTAAAGTCAACACACTTGACTTAAACTAGCTTGTTCACAACATACACATCCGGATCAGTGTTTCTTCATTGAATATATATATATATGCGTGTTTGTCTATATGCAGGGCCATCTTACCTCGGCCGAATCGAAATAAAAAGGCCCATCGGCCTAACGAATAATGAAATATAAGCTAATTTTTTTAAACGACTATTAATGTTATAACAGTAAACATAGTAGAAATATAGTAGTAATTTAATACCCCAATTTTTAAAACCTTAAAATTTTATGCTTATACGAGTTACTAATGCATAATTTATGTGAATTAATATAGTTATTTAATATAAACTTAAGTTTTAAATTGTTTAAAGGATTATAGAAATTGTATGTTGTTAAAATAAAAGTTATTAACTTCAGGGTGAAGTATAATTAAAACAATGGTAAAGTTAAAATATAAAGGGAAGAGAGACAAAGGTGCTGTTTGTTTTTCAGAGGTAAAATGTCAGAAGACTGCGAAACCACATCTGCCAACATCTGTAGCAGAAGAGGTGGACCAAAACTCTGCAGTCTGCAACAAGAAGACTGTTTGTTTTTTAACATCTGCAGACTGCTAAAATAACAAATCTCATTGTGCTCTTAACATGATCTGTATCTGATGATACTTGTTAGTACTTATGTTAGAAATACACAAGGCTCAAGCTCGGTAACTAAACGAGCTTTGTTTGAGGCTCGGGCTCAGCTTGTTTCAAGTTTTTTATCGATTCGAGCCCGAGTAGCTCTCGAGCGGCTCTGCTCGTTTGCAACCCCCACCCCTATTTAGGGCAGAATATCAAGCTACCAAGATTATTACATCATCATAAAACATAACCCAAATATAAAGAATTTCATTAAAATATCAAAACATACAATTAACACAAATATAAAGAATTTCGCTTAAGCCGTGAAGCCTCATCAATCAAGAAAAAATCAAAACATACAATTAACACAGAATTTTGGAAGAAAATGAACCTGGAATCTGAGCTGTTGCTATTGAGACCAAGAATGAAGAACAAGAATGATGATGATCGACGAAATAAATGAACCTGGAATCTGGAATCTGAGCCTGGAATCTGAGCGGCCGGCGGTGTGGAGGTAGCCGGCGGCAATGGAGAGGAGTTAGGAGGAGGAGTTAGGGTTAGGAGGAGAATGATGATGATCGATGAAATAAATGGGCAGAAGAGGTTAAGAAGTTATAATACCATCACTTCTGGGAGAAGAGGGCGCGCAGACGTTTTTTAATGAAACGTCTGCGAAAAAACAAACACACTGCAGAGCCCAACGTCTGCGCGCCCTCTTCTCGGTGCAGACAAAAGAGGTGGAGAAGTGCTTCTGAGGAAAAACAAACAGCACCAAAAATGAGAAGTGTGAGAAAAATTTGTGACCATACAAAAAAAATCATTTAAAAATAAATTAAAAAAAATTATAAAGAATCCTAACTCAAAAAATATAAATAAAAATCAAGAATTTTAAAAACTAAAATCTTTCCGCCACAATTCACGTTCAAAATAAAAAATAAAAAAATTTGGCGAAAAGACGCAGTGCCGAGATCAAAGACGCAATGTCGAAAATGAACAAAAGACACAATTATAACTAAAAAAGACAAAATAAATAGCAAAATATAATAAAATGTCGAACAAAATATAACACAATGTTGAGTAATATAACACAATATAAAGAAAAAAAGACACAATGTTAAGGAAAAAGACAAAATCAGTGTTCGAGAATAAACACAAAACACAATGATAAACAAAAAAACAAAATAATCTTTTTCACTTAACATTGTGTCTTTTTTTTAAACGAGAAAGACGGTGGAAATATTTTTGTGGTTTTACTTTTTTCGTGTTTTTTTAATTTTAAGTTATGATTTTTTTATTAATTTTTTTTATAGTTTTGAGGGATTTTTTTTGTGTGGCTGCAAATCTTTCTCGTTTTTGTTCCCATTTGTAGAATAATTTGACCCTTAAAACAAAACTAAAATTGATAGGTATGTAAATAACAAATTAAATTAAGAAATAAAGAGTATGGACTATTTTTGTCATTCCTTAAAACTTGATTTTGGAGTCATCCCTTCCTCGATTTCTTTTTGGATTAGTAGGTTTAAGAAAAAAACATATGGATACTGAGTGCACGAATGTATTAGTGATGGAAACTAGGTATTCTGCCATCTCAAATAGCGGAATATGAAAATTCATCACGTTTTAATGTTTTAAAACTAGTAATGTTATTAAAAAAACAATATATAAATCAACATCATTTCCTAATTTATAAAGTCACAATAACTATGCGTCAATCGGTTCTAAATGCCATTCGTTTTAGCATGAATTCATATATAAGACCACCTATAACGGGTATTAGGTCAATCGGGTAGGAACTGAAACCGGTTCTGGGTCGGGTCCACCGGTTCGGTTCCGGAACCGGTTTTTTTGTGCACGTCTACCTACATTGGGGAGCCATTAGGGATGAGCGTTGGAAAGTAACCGTATCCGTACCTGTTTGTACTCGTACCAAAAATCAATAAAAACACGTACCAATACTCGTACTGAATTTTTCGGTATGGTACGAGTACGTGTATTGGTACGGGTATTTTGGTACAATACCCGTTTTTGTACCACTTTGCTTTTTTATTTCAAAATTTTTGACGATCTTGAAACCGGTACCGGTACAAGTAACAAACAACCTGAATTAGTCCGGGTATCGGTACTTGCACATGTACGTGACGGGTACCAAATTAATTAGTACATGTACCAAATTGGCCATCGATTTAATGATAAGATGGTGTTAAAGAACCCTAACTCGGTCGTCGATTTTAAGTGATTTGTTTGTTGGTTCGTGTCTTGGAGGTTATATTATTTAAGTTTGAAGAAACGTTTGGTACTTGTTTAATAATAACATGGCTGGAGAATTTATTTTATATATTAAATATGAAGAATCTCATTTAAACCCTTATATAATCCAAACAGGTACAAAATACCAAATATACCCGTACCTGTACCCTATTGTACCCTTACCGAAATTCAACAAAAATGAGTACCAATACATGTACCGAATAGGCTAAATCGGTACGGGTAGGGTACGTGTACGGGTACGGTACAAGTACAACTACGAGTATTTGAGACGAAATGCTCATCCCTAGGCACCATCCTTAATCATGGTGCCGTATAGCGTCGGGAACACCGTCCCAGAGGCATGTAATTGGTTGTTTTATTTTTTACCTATTTTAATATAGAAAATAATAATAAAATAATAATGATGAAATGATTTGAAATGGCTCCATCCACTACACCTATTTTAGCCATAAAACTCATATGATGACATGATTCCCCACATATAACGACCCCATAGGGGCTGCATCTACTACACACGGTCTAAATACCGATCATAAATCTATTTTATTATTTCTTTATAATTCAAATACAGATGTTACTTATATTAATTGTAAAACTTAAAGGTTTAAAGTGTTTATATTTAAATTAATTAATTTTGAAATTATTAGGGGCCAGTCTTGCCATATATCAAAACTTGATTTGAAACACATTCTGCACCTGCTTCTCCATCCGTCTCTGATATTCCAGCCGATGAACCAATTTTTCCATCGAATTTTAAATACCAAAATTAACGACTTAATTGACCAATTGACAGCGTCGTTTGATTCAAGATCTTTCACCGATAAATATATATATTCCCCCCCCCCCCCCCCCCCCCGCAAATTACATGCATCGATCGAAGATGTGGCTCGCACACCCAAAGCTAATCAGACACGTGATAGAAAAGCATTTATGTCTGTATAATTATACACATTCGTATAGGAAGAATCTATGGAAAAAAATCTATATATCTTGAAAACATGCATAGCAAAATTAATCATCAACTATTTTCAATTTTGCATAATTTTCAAATAAAATAATTTGCTAATGTTTATTGTTTCTCATTCATCTATAATTATATATTAAAAAAATATGAATAAATTAGCTTGATTGTTACTTCATATATAGGTTATATTACATACACATGTGCATTTAAATAATAAAAAACTCAAAGAAAATAATATTGTTTTTAACAACATAATCCACCTATGTATGCGTATATAAGAGAGATAGAACTTTAGAAATATGAATATTAAAAAAAAGTAAAAAGGTAAAATTTTAATGGTTTAAATTTGCTGGTGTCCAAATATAATATCTCACCCTATATATACATAACACCACGATCTCAAAATTAAAATATTATATTTTTTTTCAAAGGTAATTCTTCTCCCTTTCCTCACTTAGGCTCCTGTCTCACAACTACTCTCCAGTCTCTTTTCAATTCTTAGTGAGGACTGATTTTCAAGATTCACACATCAAATCATGAACATCTAATTTGGGTATTACTTTGTTGTCATATATATCAAGCATGAAGAACTTTGTAGTAATCTTTATCAAGCAGGTTTCTGAGTAGTCAAAAAAGAAAAAAATAATGAATTGACAGATTACACTCTTCATGATATATGTTTTAGTACCTTGCATCATCTTTTCTCTAGGAAATTAGATTTCAATCATCAAAAGATTTTTTCACAACATAGCACCAAATTTCAGGTTGCAAAATTTTGCATGATGGTTTGTGATATACATTTGCATGATGGTTTGTGATATACATGTGCTTGTTATATATATATATATATATATATATAATGAAAACTGTCATATGCATGTTCATCTTATAATATCTAATGAAAACTCTGTTGTTACAGTTTACTTACACTGACACATATTAAAGCCATGGACATGCCTTCATCTTGGTTACAAGAACAACTGGTAAGTTAAAGCTGCTAGCTGTAAGTAAACATATTTAAATTTCTTTGTTTTTCTGATCCAATTAAATTATTATATATTTCATTAAAAAGTAGTGTTTACATCGATACAAAAGGGTAGAGAGAAACTAATTAGTCGTTTAATATGAATTATCATATCATATATACTCTTGATCTTTCTACAAATATTTAAATTCTTTTTATTGAACCCATGTACTTTAGGAGATGCAAGACCAAGGGTACATGAATCAATATCAGATGAACAAACCTTATTATTATAATCCAATGGAGGAGTTCAGTGTTGATTCATTTTCATCAGATAGCTACACAGAAACACCATCTTTTGCTGATCAATCTTTTCAAAATCACAAGTCATGTCTCCCAGAACCATTTAATTTCAAAAAGGCTGATGGTATTAAGAAGAAAACTGATAAATCAAAGCAAAAGCTAGTTTCTGATTCTCCTAACTCTTTCACTATATCATTTGGAGATATAACACCTAAAGATGAGCTCCTTTCATTTGGTGATACATACGGTTTCGCACCAACCGGCAAGAAAAAGGCTCCAGCCACCATCCGGAGTCCGGTTCAGGTTCAAGATCATGTGTTGGCTGAAAGAAAGAGAAGAGAAAAGTTGGCTCAGCGGTTTATTTCTTTGTCTTCCCTCCTTCCAGACCTGAAAAAGGTAATACTTCCAAATTCCTATCAAAAACACATAAATTTATTTATAAAAATTTTCTATTGTATCTTTTTAAAGCGAACACGATTAAGTTTGTATTGATTTGGGCTAAACCGAACCAAAAACCAAAACTTCCGTTCTTAAATTTTTTGAAAACCAAAAATTAGTTATTAAAATTTTCTAACGTATCTTTGGAGTATATCCTGGGATTGACAATTTACACAGTTTTGTTTTATTGCATTATTTCTAATAAAGTTTGCTAGTATTGTCTCTTTACCCCAATTCTTTTATTCTACTGACCTTACTAGAATATTTTCAGATGTGGTTAATTTATTAATGATATTCTAACTAACTTTTGAAGGAACTAGAGAATTACAAAATTTTTATTTATTTGATTCACAATTATTCTATCACAAATGGTGATTACATGCGCTATTTGCAATGTTCGAAAGGTGCAAACTGCAAGTCATATGGTGAATCGACATGTTGTTTGGGGAATTAACTGTCCAAACTTAGTTTAACGAACGCTAAATAATACAATTTTAATACTAATTATTAATACTAATTACACATTAACACCCTACTATTAGTTACACAATACTTGGGATAAAATCTGAATTACTAATTCCAACAACTTTTTGGTAACAGATGGATAAAGCAACCGTGCTAGAAGACGCAGCTAGTTACATCCAAGAACTTGAAACTCGTGTGAAGGAACTCGAGAGAAAGAAAACGCAAGATTCGGTTATAACGGGTAAGAGATCAAGGCTTAGTAGTAGTGATGACAATGGCTCATCTTCTAATGAAGCAAACTTTGAAGAGAGTAGCAGCCCTTGTAATCCGGAGATCGAAGTGCGAACGTCTGGATGCAATCTACTTGTAGAAATCTATAGCCGAAAAAACGGCATTTCATTAGTGAAAGTGCTTAGCGAGATGCAGAAGTTTGGTTTATCTATCATCAGTTGCAGCACCATGCCGTTTGCTGATACCACTCTTCTTGTCACCATTGTTGCTCAGGTTAGCATCTGAATTCATTGTTTTTTCTTGAAGAAGGTTATTTAATATAGGGTTATCGGATTCTAATAATCCCAACTTTGAAAATAGGTTGAAAAAAGTTGAGACTGTATATAAATATTTCTTTCGTTAAGATTAATCCCGGCCAATAGTCAAAGATGGGACTATTAAAATCTGAATAACCTTTAATATATAGGGTATGTTTGGCAAAACTAGTTGGTATAGCTGTAGCTGAAAGCTGCTACCTGGTGGCTGGAAGCTGGTAGCTGTAGCTTTTTAGATATATTTAGATGTTTGGCAGAGTAGCTGGAGATTTTAATAAAATGTATAAAATTACTAAAGTAAGCATATATAACTAAAAACAATAATAGTAAATGTATTTATTTTGGAAGGTTATTTAAGTAAATTAAAATACTAAAAGCTTGTAGTTCTTTTAAACGCTACTGGTATAAACTTTAAGTTTTTTCTCTTGACCTAAAAGCTTCAAACTCCTTGAACCAAACAATGCTTTTAATTGAGTAGGAGTTTTTTCTTGAAAGCTTAAAGCTTGAAGCTTTTAAAAGCTTTATGTCGAACATGCCCATAATATTAAACTATTAAACAAGAGAGGCTATAGGAACACTCATGCAGTATATATTAAACACTCTTTCAGATTTGATATTTTATGACCATATAGGTGAGTACGGTTTGTTGTTGTACACCCATATAAGGCTTTTCATGAAACTGTATACACCAGTATATAGTTAACATGGTTCTAATTTATTTTCTATCTGTTTCTGCAGAAAAGTGATGACTTCAATATGTCATCAACAGATCTTGTGAAGAACCTGGAAGTAGTTGTTTGAACCTCAAACAGTCTTGGTCTTTCAAGTACACCTAAAAAGGAACTACAGTCCCAAGCACAACAAATTAATTCATATATTACAGGGTTCTTTGGTTCTTTTGGAAAACATTTAACTTCATTTACTATTTATTTATGTAGTGAGCTACCAAATCTTGTTAGTTTATAATGTTTACTAGGGTTTTTAGCCACTTTGTTAAGTTCGTGTGATGTATTTTGAAAACATCCTTTGTCATTTCTTTGTATATATTTTATAAGCATGCATGGCTTTGAGAATCATGTTAACTAGGAAGAAACAAAGTCTAGTACAGTACTGTTAAAGATGTGGGAAGAGGGGAAATGTGTTCATGCATCATGATCAGTAGAGGAGATGCATGCCTGATTCAAAATAGTAAAGGGCCTTTTGCAAAATATAGCATGTAACCAAGTTTCTTTTTTGGTAATTTTTTTTAACTATAAATTAAACCACTCTTTTCATTATTATTATTTTTATTATTTTGTTAAATACTAAACATAAGTGTGTGTTCTAATATAACAAATATGAATTTAGTTACTATTTTAGAAATTGGCCGGAAGAAACGACTTAAAAACGGGTTAGGTTGAGACTTAGGGGTGAGCAAGAAATCGAAAAAACAAAAAAATCCAAACCGAAAAACCGAATCGAAACAAAAACCGATGGTTTGGTTTTATGTTCTTGTAAAAACCGAACTTACGGTTCCGTTTTGGTTTTGCATGAAATATAAACCGAAGAAAACCGAACCGGACCGAATTTCTAAATTTTTATATTTTTATTTATTATTTTAAATAATTAATAAGAATTTAATAATATGAAACTTGAATATTTTTGACAAAATGTATAATTACTAGTTAATAATTAACAAAATTATTTATACTTATATTTATTATTTTCCTGAAGTTTTGAGTTGATATACAGAAGATTGAGGTTAATTTTTAATAATTTAATTAAAATTTTAATTATTTTTAATAGCCCAACGGTCACATTAAACGGTTATATAGTCATTTCAAACAAGAAGAAACCCGAGAAGTGCTAAACTTTTAGCGGGTGAATCAAGAACACGAACACGAGGATTTGTAGAACTCACTACAACTCTTTTATTAAGAAAACAACAAACGTGAAAAACTTAATAATTCCTAACACATTGAACCTAGGGTATATATAAACCCACACTTCTAATCCTATACTAACTCAAATACACAATTTGGATCCAAAACAAATAGGATTTAATATAATAAGACTAACTTATCTTATAATAATAAACTAATTATTATATTAATTATTCTCCAAGATTCTAAACAAAAGTAAAGGGTAACAAACTTAAGCAACCCCTTTTGCATTGGAAAACCAAAATAATAATAATAATAATAATAATAATAAGGAAAACCTTGTCAAGTGTTGCAGGTTTTGGACGGTTTGCTTGGAAGTAAATAAAACGAAAGCCTCTGTACGTGGACCGAGAGGCACCAGAAACAGAAAGCATTATGGCTGCGAGAAAAGAAATTATTAATTGATACAATAAGTGGTATGCATTATTATGGTTTGTCAGTCAACGTGGGAACCAAGTTTTGGGAGTACGTACTCAGATCAGATTGAGTTATTGGTCAAGCAGATCTATTTATTATTAGTATTTTTTTTAGCATTGGTGAAGCTTGGACATACGCGGAGAGAGAGCCGGACTCAATATGTATAAAAAAAAATTCATAGACTAAAGGGGGACAGGCTCAAAATTTCGGTCAGAAACGGATGAATTTACACCATATATAAAAATATTTGGCTGAAAAAGAATAAATTTACAATGTCGAGTGAAAAAACGGAGGAGGCCGGACTCAAAATTTCGGTCAGAAACGAGTAAAATGGTAAAATTTACACTATGTATAAAAATTTCGGGCAAAAAAGGATAAATTTCCATTACCGAGCAAAAAACCGAGGGAGGCGGGCTCAAAATTTCCGTTGGAAACGAGTAAATTTACACTATGTATAAAAAAATTTTGACCGAAAAATGTAACTTTACACTACCGTGAGAAAAAATGGAGGGGGCCGGGGCCACCCCTGGCCCCAACTAAGCTATGCCCTTGTTTTTTAGCGAAAATATCTAGGTATAAAATTTAATAGTACGTTTATTTGTTTTTCATGGGGATCAAATGTATAGTTCTCCTAAATATGTTATTATATCATGTTCAGACGGTTTCCATCATAAAATCTTGTTCCCTTATCGATGGAGGAGGCGGTGTTACACTTACGGCTCCTATAATAATCGAACTGGCCATTTTACCAATCCAACGATCAGCCCGACTCATGGAAAGGCTAACTATAAATATGCTGAAAATGATAAATAACTTAAATGTATAAAAATTCTGAGCACGTGTTATTTGTCTCACTTGTTAGACTTTTTGAAATGGCTCAAGTGTTTGAAGTATTAGCATGTATGATGCAAAGTATGATTTCTTGATCCCTGTATTGATATCATACCTGCCACTTGAATAATGTCACACCTTTTCAGTATGTCATTCTTTTTATCTCCATTTGTTTAGCATGTTTTAGTTGTCGAATACTTAAAAAGTTTATGACCACCTCACATATGTATATACACATAGATTTGAGATAATAAACAACACACATATCTATGTCTTTTTACACATATGTGAATTTGTTATTGTATAAGTTTTATACATGCATGTGCAAATGCGATTTATATATATAATCAAAAATTTATATATAAAATATGATAAAAACAATGTTAAAAAAATGTTTTGATGGGTTGGTGTTGGTGGTGCAGGTGGCAGTCAAGTGGTGGTGGTTAAGTTGGGTGATGGCGGCAACGTTGATACTGGCTAGGTGTTGATGTCGAGAAAGTAAGGTGAAAGAGGGAATGGAATGCAAAAAAGAGTGAGAATGAATGATTTTGATGTGTTTTCGGATAAAAATGTGCCATTAAAAAAACCCATCAAATTTGGTTAGAGTCAAAGTGGGTTAAAAGCAGAATGAATTATAAGTTACAATGGTCATGTCAAAAAAGGTTTTGACCAAAATTACTCTGGTTGAGATGCGGTGCTGACATTGAATGAAAGAATAAAGGAAAGTTAACCAAGTAAAACTTATTACTAATCAAATGGCTTTTTGTCTAGTGGTGTTATGGAGTCGGACAAGTCTTTATCTTTTTAAGGATTGTGGGTTGAGTTCTGTCGTCGTCATAATAATAATGGTACAATTTAGGAGTATACTATAGATTTTGAGTTAAAAGAAAAATAAGTTAAAACTCAATAACAGAAAGAATAGAGAATGCAAAAAAATTTCACTAACTAGCCTACCCGAAGGCGTTTTCAAACGAAATCTTGCTTAACTAACCCAAGTTTTTGTGAAGTCCAAATAAACCACAATGGCCCATTTCACGATACAAGATAATACATTAATACAAGAAAAAGCTTAAGAGCTTAATTGGGTACGAAAAACGTTTACTTACAAACATTTGAAGTTTATTTTTCTTTAATGGCGGTAATATATTCATAAAGAAGACTAACAATTGACTAGTCACCAACAAAATACAACAAAAAGATTAAGAGCTTACAAGTTTAATACATTAGAATTACACCATTTACTTCAATTGACTACAAACTTTTATGATCTTGTAATTACCCAAAAGAAACATAGAACTTTTGTCTTCTTCACGATATTGTTTGGGTTTGTGTCGACTCCATTGAAAAACTTCTTGTTTCTTATTTCCATGCATGTACTCCATAACGCAACCTAGATTATCACTTGAATTGACCTCTTTTGCAATTTATCTCAGGCAAGATGATTGTGAAAACCATAACATCCGAAATTGAAAAAGCAAAAAAGGATGGGAGTTTACACCAACTTACTATGTTTTGCCAAGCCATGTTCGCCTTCGAGCATTTTATTAATTACAGGTTATTCACAGCCTCTTGACACTCCAAACAAAACTTTTGAATTAAAAAGAATAAAATACAAAGAAATTCCATATTTGTTTTAGGAGAAAAAATGAAACCTGGATTTGATGGAAAAACCCAAAACCCGAATCTGATGGAAAACACGAAACCTGAAACATTTGGGTCGGGTAATTCCTGTCCCATCAGGGTATGGGACGAGTTTAGGATTACTTATGAAATAATTCACAAGTTTGGGAAGAGTATGAGATTGGTAATATGTCCGATTATAAGATAACATAGCCCCGGGTAACCCAACAAATAATATACATTAAAATTTATTATTTATTTTTTGGGGGATTTTTTTAATAGAATTGGATGCATCATATGAAACTTGGAGTATTTTTTTCTAAAAAGTTATTGGTTTTAGTTAATTAGTTAATGACAACAGTTTATGGAAAACATTTTTTTGTAGTTGATTAATAGTTAGTTACCCGATGCAATTGACTAGTTATAAATTGTCAAACAAAATAGATACTCGATTGTATACAAAATGGGTATACCCGAAACCTGCGGGTTTGCCTGATACCTGACGGGTAATTACTTGACAAATACCTGAAGAGTTTTTGATGGGTTTGGCTTAATTTACTTAGCGGGTATGAGTTTAAAAATGCCTAAATTAGTCTTAAACCTGAACCATTATCTTCCTATTTAAGATGATCATAAGACCCTCATTGACTTTTTATCAAAGCAACGACTTTTTTGGTCAACACTGACTTTTTGTGAATGCTGACCTTTTTATTTCACCGGTAGCAGTAACCTTCTCTTTCCAACAAACAACTACATATGCCATAAGTCCTTCAAATAAATTTTAGTTACTTTTATGTACATGCATGACAATTATATATATTTTCTGTACGTGGTCATGTTCTTTTCCTGCTTTAAAAGACTACTGAAATCTAGCTGTTTTTTTACACACAACTATAAAGTCTAATATATAATAATTGCGGTAAATCTAATAACATAACTAGTGAATTTTGTTTTTTTATGAATAGAACCATTGTGAAGAGGAATAATGCTCATCCCAAGGCCTCTTAATTTCAAAACGAAGTGGGCACTCTCTTAGGTTTCTAGTAACATTGCAACTTTGTCATTTTGCTTGAACTACTCTTTTAAAAGAAGTTGATATAATGTAACTAAAAATAAAAATTATTACAAATATTCCATGAATGTTAGTTTTTAAGATTATCTATGGAATTTTAAAATGAAATCTATACAAATTTAAAGGTTTTTCTTTACAGGTAAATAGTGGAAAAGGCATCGGGATGTCAATCCTTTCAATATTCACGTTCCTTCCCAATTATTTAGCTCCTACGATCGCACATTCGTCTTAGTTCTTGACTCTCTAAAACCTCAACTCCCAACCCCTCCCTGAATTGAACTCACGCGCAGACCGTATTTGAGGTACCAGTTGAACTAATTTTAAGCTTTAAACAATACATGCATCTTTTATTATGATACTTTATTTAAATTATGATTATGATATTTGGCAGTTTTGAAATTTTATAATCAGTGATCAATTGACAGTTTTCTTATTATAATTATACAATATAAATCTTAAAATAAATAAATAAAACATACACATGTCAATATATGACATGTCATTATAGGTCAATAAAATTTTAAAAACATGATCAAATACATTTTATTCTTAACATGAAAACGGTGAGAAACAATTTGTTGTTATGATTATGTTTATTTTTATAGGTGTTTGCTGCTATTTTTTGTTCGTATTTGCTAATTTTCGATTATGAGACGTTATAAGTATTTGTTTATTTATATTTTGTTGTTATTATTAGATGTTTTATTTTGCTGTTATAAGTATTTGTTGGTATATGATATTATTTTGTTCTTGATTTTGATTCTTTTGTTGTAGTTTTTAGGTTCTTTTTTTGTTATTATAAGTCATTGTTTATGTAGATTGGTATTGTAGTTAGTATTGTTTCTTACGTTCGCATGCTTAAATAAATTGACATTATTTACTACGTACTCATGTTAAGATCAAAATGTACATGAACCTTCCCCTAAAATTTTATATTAAATCATTTTATAATTAAACAGTTCTCTTAACGACGACATGAAGTCGCTATAAAATGTGAAATTATATTTGTTAAATCAACCAAAAAGATTTCAGGGGACCCTTTTTGCGACCACACATCGTCTCTGGAGGTTGAGATATTATTTTATTAAATCTCATATATATAAGAAAAGGGTTGCTATGGCGACCCTATAATAATGACATATCGTCATTACATGGGTAGCCGATAGCGATGAAATTTTAGCAACATGAATCCATATCCTATTATTTAATTTGGTTGGTTCCCGGATTACTTAAACTGTCCATCAACCGTCGTCATTGTAAGTTCTCCCTTTCAATCAAATATATATATGTTTCAACTCTTATGGACGGTGTTTATCATGCACTTAATGTTGTAAAGATAACATCTCTATAGTTTCCGAGTAATTAACATAAAACCTAATTCTAGGTCGTGGAGTGCGTAGTTCTTCCCATGGGTCTTTACCTGTCATGATGCATGCATGCATGATCACTTTGTTTAGTTGCATCATCACAACACAACCGAGGTTAGTGTAGATGCATTACAATATAATCCACAGTCTTCCACTACCCTAGTAGCTGACAACATTAAGATTGGTGCATAACTTTATCTCTATGTTAGAATCTCGAAAGTTTTGTTTTGGCCCCAATGAAACTTCTCTGCCTTATGACTCATAGTAGTCAATAGTATAGAAAATTTCCACAAATTCTCAATGAGCCTACAATGATAATAAGCAAAACTAAGACGCCGTGAGCTTCGGTTAGCGTCTGTGGCGTTTCCCATTTCGTCATGTACGTGTCGATCCCCACTTCTTTAGTTTTGCACGTTTAATATGTACAAATAGTAATTATGAAATAATACAAAGTTATATATTCAAACAGAGCGTTTTAAAAGATTCATAGAGAAAAGTTGTGCAAATATTGTACTTTTATTATGCAATTTTTAATGAAATATTTTTATTATGCATTTTCATAAAGTGTTTAATGTTATCTATTCAAATAATTTGTAATAACTAATTTATACTCTTTAATAAAAGACTATAAGTTTGGCATTTGCCACTCCTACATTACCTTACCTTTTTTAACAAATTTATAATAATAAAATAATAGTTATCATTATTAAAATTTATGCTTCAAAATTTATTAATTTGATATGTACTACCTATTTTTTTTTCAAACATGTGATATTTATAATTATCTTTTACTTTAAAATTGTTTTAAAAATTATTATACAACGACTATATTAATAGGGTTTAACGAGTTTATTGAATATCGATTATTTATTAAATATTATATTTTCAAGAATTACTCGTGTAGTGCACGGACCTCAAACCAGTAATCAGTGATAAATAGCTTTAATCAGAATGAAGTAGTACCAACAAAAAAGAATTACGCATTTTCCTCCAATATTCAAAAACATAGCACGTGTTTGACCTATTGGATTTCTGCTTTACCGAGATAAAAAAGAAACAGAAAAAGAAAAGAAAAAGGAAAAGAAAAGAAATTAAAGCTTGCTCATTATTACAGATAAATTTAAATAAAAAAAACTCAAAATACATAAAAGATAGATTGATACTTGAAGTCTTCTTTGTCATCTATATAAGTAGATGAAATTGCCATATCATGCATTATCTCATACTAGAGAAGAAATTGAGGAAGTCACTAAACAGGTCTAAAGTGTTCCACCAAGGTAATCTGATCTCTTTTAAATATGTTCATAAAATCCATTCTGGATTAATAGGGTGCAATTTGCTTGAAAATAATTATATCAAATCATTGTTTTTAACTATTGCATATCCTAATTCTATGTTCAATAAGTCAAATATTTTACTCTTTAACCTTGATTTTGGAGCATCTGAAATTTTCACTCCAGAAATTCAAATCTTTTGGTTCTAGTGTAGTCTGTAGACTGCTTATATTAGTTAGTAAAAAAAAAACTTTATTGACATGGTTCTTAGAGCATCTACAACAACAAACATCAACAAACCGTCACATCAGATTTCAAACTTTTCTTAAAAACTCATCATTTTTCCACAACAACAAACTTTCACAAACTAACATATCATCACCTACCACTTTATATTTAATCAAATAAAAAAACTTAATAATATACTAAACTTTTATATTTAATCAAATAAACATATTTTTATAATATGATAAATTTTTTAACTAAATACAAATACACTTTATAATATTATATTTTTTTTAACCAAATACAAATACACTTTTATAGTATAACATATTAATGTTTATATCACTATCATCATCATCAAGAAACGTGCAGCCCTCTTTTCTTCTTACATTTCAGATCTGAAAATTTCCGTCGACATCTCGCCGGAAAATTGATTGATTCAAACCTGTCGCCGGAGAACATAAATCGATCTACCCAAAAATCAAATCCTAGTGGAGACGAAGTGGATCTAATTGTATTTCGATTTACTATTGATGAATTTGGATGTAAGAAGATGAAGTTTGTATGAGAGAGGTGGGCCCACGCTCTATGTTTGTTGCAGGTTTGCAGATTCGGACCTGCAAAACTCCTCAATATTCCACAACGGTGGCGTCCGGCTCCCTCCACGTCCGTCGGCCTCCACATCGGATCGGACCTCGGGGCACGTAGCCCGTTGTGGATGCTCTAAGAACCTCTTTTCTAAGAGCGGTGAAGTATCAAAAATAACTTTATTTCTCACTTTAATGAGCGGTGAAGTATCAAAATAACTTTATTTCTTATATATTATTAAATAAAATGGCTCCAACTCATAAACTTACTATTCTTTTGTTTTCATGCTTTATTGAGTTGTTTCAATTCCTCTAATTAGTTTGTACCATATTTCACTATTAATTTCACTTTTATTTTCAATGTTTATCTTTTTTATAGAGTATTAATAAGTTTACATTATAACTTTTGTGGTTTTGTCTGAATTTTAAGAGACCATATACTTTATACTTTTAATTTTAATAGACTCTATACTTAGTAAATTTATTTTATTATCTTTTATTATTATTTTCATTACTATTTTTGTTATTATATACTACTATATTAATTCTAAGTCACTTAGAATTATGTTTTTCATCTTTTTGACTTAGTTATTCTTTTTATATTTTATGTTCTTTACATTTTGACATATTTATTTTTTCCATGTTTTACGTTTCGAAGTAATTTTCACTGAGTTAACATGTATCCATGGTTCAATATTTTTTATTTTGTTTATTTTCAAAGTTTTTATTTATTTATTTTCAAGGTTTTATTTATTTATTTTTTGTTCAGCTTAACTGCCTCCACCACAACATGCGAGCATAAGAACTAGTTTATAATGGGTGAGTGACTGGTGAAGTATCTTTTGTGGAAAACATACGTATAAAGAACTAAGATCATCCCTTGATAAAGTTTGTCAACTTTTGTTTATAACTATTATTCCATTTGTGATTGATTGTTTAAAATCTTATTATAATTTTATATTTTTTTAAAACCCAAGCCGTGAAACCAAATCCGAACCAACCCATTAGTTAGTAATGGTGGTTCACGGTTAATTTTCAACCTTTCAATTTCGGTTTTTGATGATCAAAAACCATTATAAATGGTGTACCTCATGGTTATACCTAAAAACCATAAAAACTGGACTGTAAACACACCAATAAAAGCTAAACAACTTATTTCAAGTCTTCAGGTATATTAACAAACTAACTCATGGTTTACCCGTACATTGTGCGATGATATCAGTCTTTAAAATTGTCACACCCTCAAAATTCACTAACGGAGTTTTACCGTCAGAGGGTGTGAACTAACAGGATCGGAATCATTAGTTATAATCAAACATCATAAGTAAAGTTTTCAAACCACGAAACATTTAAGTGTAAATAAGTGCGGAAGCGTAAAATCATAAACCAAGTGTTGCGTCACGCAGGACGACTTAAAACCCAATTAATAACAGTTTAAAAACGAGTTTGCAAAAACGATAGAGTTCAATGTAATGCATGTTCCTAAACCGCGCGCCCGCCTCGGCTACCTGAGAATAACATACTAAAAGTGTCAACACAGGGTTGGTGAGTTCACAAGTATATATAAATAAAGCGTTTGCGTTTGCGTTTTGCGTTTGCGTTTGCGTTTGCGTTACCAGATAATGTTATGTCAATTATATATCTATAGGTAGCTAGCCTATAAAACAAGTATTACTAAGTGTTCGACACCGAAGCTGACTGTTTATCAATTGCCTTGCCACCATGTCTATCCAGACCATGGAAAATGTGTTAGCCAAGATTACACCCGCTCGACCTCCAGTCGAGTTTAGCGTTGGGTGGGGTTTGTCAAACCCAGTAGTACTACTCAACAGTGACTCGCTATTATCCAATATTAAACGGTTCGATGTTATGAAGGACTTTAGTTGTTTCGTTTGCCACTTAGCCTTTACAAGTGATATATAATCTAATAACAAAATCTAAAGCGTTTCGGAGTATGTATTCTCCCCCAAGTAAAAGCGTTTAAAAGAGTAAAAGGGGAACGTGAAACTCACTGTTTGCGAAGATAACCAAAAAGATCCGAGAAAAAAATGGTGTGCGTCACAGAAAATCCTCACTAGTGTTCTAAAAACAAAAACGAGATTTTCTAAGTATTTAAACTACGAGTGAGTCCCTAGACTCGACACATACAACTTATGCATGAGATGCGTTTCGTGTTTCGTTTGTGAAATAAGTGCGACTCGACAAACACGTTGGTGATACGTTACATGTGTGAACAACTACTTACGTGTCAAGTATTAATATTGTACATTACTAGCAATTATCCCCCAAAAGGGCAATTTGGTCAAAACATAGCAAACATCGATCGGTTATGCACTTTTCATGACAATTTAAATAATAAAGCAGCTAAATTATCAATGCAGATTTTCACTCGACAAGATTACTCTTATTAATAAATTCTAACAAGTCAAATAAATCACCAAAAATCATCACAGAAGCACACGTGAGATAGGTTTCTAAACCTATTTTTATTATATTTTTATCATATATGGTTTTATCACAAAGATCAAAACATCACAGCAAACACACAGCAATTATTATCATGTGCAATAGAATGTTATTTGTTATTCCCGTTAAATGAAAAATCCAATTAATGCAAGACCAATTGGGTTAGATTCCTAACTCAATATATTTTCTTCCAGAAGTGGAACCAACCCATTTGGTCTTGTAGTTTATGAGATATCTTAGTCGCAAAACAGCCTAACAGCAGGTCTCCCAAATCAGCCTTGCACAACAGTTTTGTAAAATAATAAAAACAGACTTTTATACGTCCAAAAATTACAAACTCAGACTTTTCAGAAACTAGACTCGACCTAGTATACTGTAGAATCAACAATCTCATCAAAACATAACATTAACATCGAGTTACAGTCATCCAAACACGAATTCAATAATCTGTCCAGCATCAGTTTTCATCAAAACTCAATAAACAATTAACCTATGACTAACAATCATGCATGTAAACCCTAGTTCATCAACAAACAACATTTTTAGCACCTAGGGTTTATGATTGCAGGTTTAATCATGCAATTAAATCAATGAAATAGACTAGAGATGATTTAATTTACCTAGCTAGCACTTTAAACCTTCATTGCAAGCTTGAATAATAACTTGTATATGTATGTGTGTGTGTGGTGATCGGCCGAGCAAGAGAGGAGAGGGGGAAAGGGGGCTGCCGTCGCCAAGAGGGAGAGGGAGAGGGAGAGGGAGAGAGGGAAAGAGTTAGGGTTTTAGTTAAGGTTTTTTATATATTAATAATTATAATATAAGTTACACATCACACCCTAGGCTTCTAGTTAATCAATTTCGAGAACAAGTTAGTGTATTTTCCACACAAATTAACGTTATGCATGTAAACACCAAGTAGCACATAGACGAAACACATAATTATCAAATACTTATTGTTTTGATATTTGTCGTTTGTTCACCAACGGTTTGAGTCGACTCGTGTGTGTTTCGGTGAAATTCCGAAAGACTACTTGTGTAATGATTGGCATGCGTCATTTAAACTCTAATTTAAATGTAATGAGAAATGCGTTACAGTTCGTGTGATCTTAAGTTTGAATTAACGGAGTTCGGATTAACGGAGTTAACCTGAAATTGACGAGTGTCACAAAAATTCAGGCTCTGCAGACTGCAGTGGTGAGTCAACTCGAATTCGATCGGTATTGGCTACAATCGTTATTATAACGGAACTAAACCTAAAAAACAAACTTGTCAAATTAGCATAGTTAAAATAAAAAAATCTAAAATAAGGTAGTGACACTTGTATATATAGCGTGTTATAAAAAAAACTAACATATTTATTCGGTAAACCCGGGTGTTGGTAAATTCGAGCGTTGAAACTGGGCATTGGTAAAACCCAAAGTTATGACAGTGAGTTGCCACGAAACTGGTCGGTATCGGTTACGCTTGTTATGATATAAACAACGTTGCTAAAAACCCAAGCATTAAAACCCAAAAAAGTCGTTAAATTAACAAATTAAAAGATAAATATTAAAACATCATATTTATGAACAGTAAAACATGGGTGGTGTTAAAAACCAAGCGTTGTTGTTTACGGGTGTTGAGGAGATAACTCGACATGCATTTGGCCGCTTTCGGTTATGGTCTTTACGGTACCGAAATTAAAACAAAGGTGTATAAAAATTGAGTTGGACCAATAAGGTGGCGTTGGCCAGTAAAACTAAGGCATTGGTAAATCCCAAACGTTAAGGTGGCCAATCTACGTGAATTCGACTGGATTCCATCACGTTCTTTACATACTTAAACTAAAAAAATCGGTCAGTTTCGGTTACATCCGTTATAATAACGAAATTAAAACAATTTTTTTTCGTTCAGTCGATTTTCGTTACGTTTGAGACAATATCAAAACTAAATAAAATTTATAAAACTGTAAACTAATACGGTACTGCCACTTGGCTCAAGTGACGACACCAATATAATAATTAGTGACACAATCAGAAATGACAAATATTAGATAATAAATGATTTATGAAACTTAGCTTGTCAAATAAATGAATCAATGTCAACTCCAAGCAACAAAATTAACAACTACTAATTAATAAAATATAATAATTAGTTTAATTGTCCAATTTAATGAACTTTTGCTAAAAAGTAATCTAAGAAAAACGTTTCTATTTTTGGCGTATACGGGGTGCCTGCCCAATCCCCTGCATCTGACGGTGGCCAGGTAATCAGTATTATTTGTTTAACGTGACACAGTAAAATGCAAAAGTATGATTAAAGTTTAATTCTTTTTGCTTATTTTCAGAAATAAAAAGTGATAAAAAGAACATTTACATTTGGCAAGTTGAAATGAGTAACCTTTAACTTATGACTGAGTGTGAAACAATATATAACCGTCTCAAACAAATTCACCATCTGATATATAACAACTAAATGTATAACTACTAACTATTTTCTCTAATACGTTCATTCATTCAAGCTATAGTTTATGCTAGTATCATAACTCTTATAACACTCATGTTAATCATAATGTGTTTTAGACGTTGTCACTTGTCACGTTGATGAAACACCGTATTGTCTACCAAGTATATAGTACGAGTATTATTACATCACAATGTAGGTGGACTACGAAGAAGAATAAGGCATTCATAAAGCATTTAAGTTACCATGTAAAGCTCAACGGAAGTGTGACCAAGGCACAATATTCCACTACTAGAAAACAAGTCATTTTCACACAAAAATTTCTTACAAATTTCCTTCGACAAGTAGTTCCAACAAAAAAATAAGCTTTAACTTTACTACAATATTATATTATAAACATTATGTTAAGTCAAAATAGTTTTTGTAGGAAAATTTTAAGAACTTTACAATCACATGTTTTGTAGCAATTTTGTAAGAAAAGTTGTTGGAAAACTGTTGAAAACAATTTTCATGTGATTTTCTTCCAACGTAAATTTTTGTTGAAAAACTGTTAGAAACATGATTTTTCAACAAATTTCTCACGAATTCAATTGTATAAAAACATCTTTTTTTTAGTATTGTTCCATTTCTATACTAGAAATCGGTATCACAGCCATATGTTAGTTCTTGATGAGATCCTGTCCTAAAAACACACAATAGACCCATGTCCATCTAGCTAACCTATTAGTATTTGTACACTTAAGGTAATGAAGGATACAATTTGACTCATGATATCAGTAGGCGGTCAATTAGTTTGGAAAAACTGTAAAAACCTTACTGACAACATAATTAAATTAATTATGGATGAGTCAAGGAAGCTAGTCAAACCCCAAAATCTCTTGGGCTCAACATGTTGTGTTTACACATGTCATACCTAGAACCAGTATCATACTTAACACAACGGAAGATTAATCATACCATAAAAATCAAATTGTACAATATTAATTTGTGCTAGAATGATTCTACATACATAAGAGTATTTAAGCTATTTGAATGGCGCAAGATTCTCTTACAAGACTGATGCCTTTAACTACTTTGTCCTTTCCCTCATTTATTCTTAGGATTTCTTACCAACAATTCCCAAAATTACATGCTTAAAACAACATTAGTGAATAGCTATTGACTTCATGATAACTTACCAAATGTCAAAATATAACATAGTGTCATGAAAATTGCACGTAAAACATGCTGGATAAATAAGTGCAACTCTTATTCAGTTGTTAGTATTCACCATAATTTATAATAACTTCATTACATATATATATCCAACAATCAGGACATGCGTAAGATGCTATCAAAGTTTAATTAATTAACGACTTGATTCTCAAGTAGCGTAGGTATCCCGATTTGGTCTTTATAATTAGCAGGCGTACAATTAAAACAAAATTTAGTGTATTACATACCCACAAAACGTTATAAACATAACTGTGACCTTCGGCTAATTTCGGTTATCAGTTAATTTTTAGATGCTGGTTCGGTTATCAGTTAATTTCGTTAACTAGTTAAGCTTGCTGACGCCTACAATATTATTTGCATTGGCTATGATACCATAAAAAAACATCATATTCCGTTTTTCCTCACAAAATCAACAAACAGTTTGCTAAGTTTTTTAGTTAATTAGGTAACTAGAACTCTCGCAATCCTCGGTTTCTTTTTAATAACTTGTTAAAAGCCTAAAATAAAGATATTATGCAGAAGAACTAAGACAGCAGTGGGGTTTATTGACCCATTAATTATTTCCCATGCTTGTACCATCATATATGAGAGAAACTTTTTTTTTAAAGAAAAAAATGGATAATGCAGGTTTTCTAGGAGACATTAGTAGTAAATCAAATATGTACTACTTATTCTCTGGTGTTCCTTAAATATTCCTTGGTTTTTCAAAGGTAATTCCACTCTCATCACATAAAATCATAAACTACGTTTTGTTGTTTCCATATATTATCAGTTTTTGGCTCTTTGAAAAGAAGAAAAAAATGACAGTTTTTTACTCCTTAAGCTTGTCATGATCATATATGTTATATTATTTTGAAACAATCCAACTTTTTCATCCTTAATCTTTTATAAAAGTGAACCATATGCATGTTCATCTTATATCTAATGAAAACTCTCTGTACTTACAGGGAACTAACACTGAGTCACTGACATAATAAACCATGGATATGCCTTCATATTGGCTACAGGAATCGGTAAGTAAAAGCTGCAGGCTGTACACATGCATGGTTAAATTTAATATCAATCACAGTAATGAAGTATAATATATACTCCTGATTTGTTAATCTATATATTTGAATCCATTTCTTAGGGAACACAAGAGCAAGGGTTCTTGAATCATTATCAGATGAACAAATCTTATTATTGTCCAATGAATGATTTAAGGGTTGATTCATTTTCATCAGATAGCTACATAGAAACCCCATCTTTAATGTATCAATCTTTTCAAACTCATAAGTGTCTTGAAGAACCAGCCAATATCAAACAACCATTGAACAAGAAATTATTGCTTCCAACTGAAAAGCCAAAGCCAAAGCTAGTTTCTGATGCTCCCAACTCTTTCACTATATCTTTTGGATATATAAAGCCTAAGGATGAGTTCTTATCATATAGTGATTCATCTGGATTCACAGCAGCTGGTAAGAAAAGAGTTCCCACCACGGTCAAGAACCCGGCTCAGGTTCAAGATCATGTGTTGGCTGAAAGAAAGAGAAGAGAAAAATTGGCTCAGCGGTTTATTTCTTTGTCTTCCCTCCTTCCAGACCAGAAAAAGGTACTAATGCATCCTCGTGTTAGGATTTCTGAACCCTTTTGGTTTTAATTGTGGGTTTTTCTATCAGGTGACACAAGGGCTATTAGCTGGGGCCGCCTTGATCATTAGTTAATTATTAGGCTTATTTTGAGTTTTCTTATTTACGAAATTAAGTTTGAAACCGGCCTCAACCCTACTCTATTTATTGTAATTGTAATCTATGTCTAAGCTTAATGAAATAACCTAGTTACAGTCACGGATGTAGCTCTTAGCTCACTGGGACCGAACCATGATAAAATATTGTGTCATTTTATTTTCCATATGTGTGTTTTATTTTTTGTGCATTGTTTGTGTTGTTGCTTCCGCATTGCCGCCTAGCATCAATATGGGCGAATCCCTACATTTTTATATCCTTTGTATATTTCTAATACCATCTCGCGTACCCAATTTTTATTTTTTCTGATTATTAATGATCTAGCTAACTTTGGTGGCAGATGGATAAGGCAACCGTGTTAGAAGATGCAGCTAACTACATTCAAGAACTTGAAAATCGTGTGAAAAAACTCGAGAGAAAGAACATGCAAGAATCAGCTATAACCTACAAAAAATCGAGGATTAGTAGTAGTGATAATAATGGATCATCTTCTAATGAAGCAAACTTAAAAGATCAGAGTAGCAGCCTTTGTAATCCAGAGATAGAAGTGAGAACGTCGGGATGCAATCTACTCGTAGAAATTTATAGCCGAATAAACGGCATGTCATTAGTGAAAGTGCTTAGCGAGATGCAGAAGTTTGGTTTATCCATCATCAGTTGCAGCACCATGCCGTTTGCTGATACCACTCTTCTTGTCACCATCGGGAAGGAGATGGTTAAATACCTCGGTGACTTTCAATTTGGGGTGGGAGTCCCCAGTGGGGCAGAGGCCGTGCTTCATAGCGCGAACAGGTTTCTAAATCAGTTTCATTCGGATGGGTCATTGGCTATGCTTACTGTTGATTTCTCCAATGCCTTCAACTTAGTAGATAGGACGACCCTTCTACATGAGGTTCGGAGTCGATGTCCTTCCATTTCTCTTTGGGTGGATTTTTTATATGGGCAGTCGGCTAGGTTATATGTGGGTGATACTTTCATTAAATCCACCACTGGGGTTCAACAGGGGGACCCTCTTGGGCCTCTCCTTTTTGCCTTAGCTTTGCACCCACTTGTTCACCAAATCAGAGATCAGTGCAAGCTTCTCTTTCATGCTTGGTACTTGGATGATGGCACGATTATCGGGGATACTAGAGAGGTAGCCAAAGCATTAGATATTATCAGGTCTGAGGGGCCTCGTTTGGGTCTTGAATTAAACGTTAAGAAAACAGAGTTATTTTGGCCAACATGCAATGGGGTGAAGGCACAGGAGGGGTTGTTCCCTTGCGGGATTGGAAGGCCGGTGCTTGGCGTGAAACTCCTTGGTGGTGCTGTAAGCCAGGATGCGGGGTTTATCAGCAGTTTGGCTATGAAAAGGGCATCTAGCGCTGTGGAACTGATGAGCTGTCTCCCAAGACTTCGGGATCCTCAATGCGAGCTTCTTTTGCTTCGCTCATGTATGGGAGTCGCCAAGCTTTTGTTCGGTTTGAGAACATGCCAACTATGTATGTGGGGGAAGCTGTTTCTATATTTGACAATGGTCTTCGAAGGGCGATTGAGGACATCGTGGTTTGTGGAGGTCCGTTCTTTGGGGATCTCCAATGGAGGTTGGCATCACTTCCGATCCGTTATGGGGGGTTGGGTCTCTGTTCGACCGAGGATGTATCTACATATGCTTTTGTGGCTTCAAGAGCACAGTCGTGGTGTTTGCAAGACCATATTCTTCGGGGTTGTGATATTTATGGGTTGGACTCTGATTATGGGTGTGCGATGGATCGTTTACGTACATCACTTCCAGATTTTGATCTTAGCGGGTTCTCTAATAAGGACACCGCCCCCCCCTAAAGCCCAACATGTTGTGGCGAGTGCCTTATTTAGTGGAATCGTCAAGAGTTTAGAAGTGAAGTTTGATCTATCCCCTCGCCAAAAGGCGGTGTTTGAATGCCTTCGGGCTCCTCGGGCTCAGGATTTTCTAACGGCCATCCCCATTGAAGGATTAGGCCAACGTATGTCGGGTTTGGAGTATCGGGCTATCCTTAAGTACCGGTTAATGATCCCTATGTTCCTGACGGATGAACCTTGCCCAATTTGTCGCAAGGTCTGTTTGGATTCTTTTGGTGACCATGCGGTGCATTGCAAAGAATTGCCTGGCTTTAAATACAGACATGATTTGGTTAGGGATGTTCTGTGTGATGTTCTTAAACGGGCAGGGATTTCTGCTAAAAAGGAGGCCCCTGTTAACTTTCTCACGGATCCTATTGAAGAGAGGTCTACTTTACGACCAGCTGATATTCTTGTGTTCGGGTGGGCAGGGGGGAAACACGCCTGTGTGGATCTTACAGAAGTGTCTCCTCTTGTTGGGCTCAGGGACCGTGGGTTTGTTGTGGGTCAGGCTGCGTTGAAGGCTGAATCGGGCAAAGTTGTTAAACACGAGAAAGCTTGTTTAGATAATCAACATGTCTTTCTACCATTTGCCTTTGATACATTTGGTTTTCTGGCTCCAGAGGCTGTGAAATTTTTGAGTAGGGTTCAGCGCGTCGTACACGGAACCTCTTCAACTTCTAGGTCCCAAAGCTTCGTTTTTAGCAGGATTGGCTTTGCTGTTCAAAAGGGGGTTGCGGCGCAGCTTGTTGCCCGTTTGCCTGCCACTTTATTGTAATCGTTTTATAGTAAATTATATAAAACTTCGATTGTGATTAGACAAGTATAAGCTACAGACTCAAGATATATAGGGCATAGTTATAGTAGTGTCGTTAATGTAATTAAGTTGTTACTTCCAAACATCAAAATGAGAATCAATTAATTATAAAATGCATGGATGTAGTTCATATCATGTATGCCCAGGATTTCTAGTCACAATATTATATTAATGAATAGAACTAGAGTGTTATGGTCGAGTTCTAAAAACTGACAATTTCTAATAAGCTGTTGTTGTAGATGGACAAAGCCACCGTGCTGGAAGACGCAAGTAAACACATTAAACATCTTCAAAATCGCGTGAAGGAACTCGAAGAAACATTAATCAGCGAGAAAAATATCATCCACGAATCAACTACTTCGGTTAGCAAATCCAAGTCTCATGGTGGCCATGAACTAGAGGAGTCTTCTTTCGATGAGACAAACACTTTTCCTTGCAATGCTGCTTCTAATCATGGGATTAAAGTAAGAAAATTAGGAAGTAATGTACTGCGAAGTAAATTCGCCTCTTGCATTGAAAGCCCTCAACCAATTGGAGAGACTTCACTTAACTGTCATGTGTAATAGCATTCTTCCAATTTCTGGTACCGCTACTCTGGTAACCATTATAGCTCAGGTATGTGGGTTGATAACCGATAGTCGATTGCAAGTAAATATGTTCATAAAAAATTATAGTTTATGATGAACATGCTTTCAATCAATTGCTTTCTAGTTACATTTTTTTGGCTAAAAGTTTGTGCAACTTTTTTCATTATTTTTCGTAGATGAGTGAAGAGTTCGTCATGACAGCCAAGGATCTTGTAGAGTGCTTGCAATTATCTCTTTCAAATTTATGATGACTTGTAGCTGATTTCAGAATTGGATAGTGGAGTTGTACAATTAAGTTCCTAGTCTTCTTTTTCTATTCGTACTAAGATGTTCTAGTTCTGATGTACTTATTTCTTCAATAGTGGGCTATCTTTTTTTTTTGTTCTAGCTAATCTTTTTAGGCATATGACCAGAACTTTGTAGGTTGACATCTCAACTTTAATTGAATTTCCGTATAACTCTGTCTTCTAGCAAATTGTTTTCGTGTCTTCTCTAAAGCTATATTGCAAATAGAAAAGAACTAAAATAAATACATCTAGAATCAATTAGACTAAGTGTAATGAATTGCCAAGAAGAGTAATAGCTAACATGTTAATAAACAAAACGTGTAATAGTTTAACTAGTAACACTACAATACAAGTGATGAATTTGAATGGTTGGAAACATACAGCTTTGGCCCCAAATTTCTTGCCCTTGCGCTCGTTAACCGCATAGTGCCCAAGGGATCTTTTACTTTTAACACCCTAAACAAATGGATGTGAAATGGTCTAATTGATGAGATGCGGGTGAAGTGATAGGGGCGTGATACCGTTACACATAGCCTTATGTTAAACCTTTTTAAGTTCAATAAATACCAAAAAAATTGCCGTAAGTTATTATTGAAAGAGATTACAAAATCATACCCAAATCAGTCACACAATTACCTCTAAAATATATTCTCCTTCCTTGTTTAGTTAAATGTGCAATTAGGAAAGTTGTTATTATTTCCTTTTTCTTTTCAATGTAAACGTGTATATGTATTGGGTATGTTGATGAATGAAATCAATTTGACTGATTACCAATTTCTTCATGGTATCGGAGCATTCACATATAGAAGAAAACAAAAAACCCTAAAAGCCACCGTCTCATATGGCGCCTAAAAACTCTGAAAAATCCAAAGCCGATGGTGAAGCAATCGATCATCAATCACCATACTACATCCACGCTTCCGACTACCCAAAGCAGTTACATGTGAACGATGTTCTCACAGATAATAATTACAACGACTGGGCACAAGAAATGACTAATTTCTTGTTCACCAAGAACAAAATTGGTTTCGTTGATGGTTCAATCAAGAAACCAGAAAGCAGTTCAACCCTCTGTATGCCTTGGATGCGGGCTGATGCAATGATAAAAGGGTGGTTAACTACTGCTATGGAGAAAGATATACGCAGCAGTGTCAAGTATAATAATACTGCATGTGAAATATGGACCGATTTGCAAGAGAGGTTTGGAAAGAAGAGTGCTCCGAGGGTATATGAGTTGAAGCAATCTCTCACAATAACACAACAAGATGGCACTTCTGTAACAGCATATTTCACTAAATTAAAGGGGTTATGGGATGAGATAGAATCTGTTTTACCCACCCCTCATTGCACTTGTGATGGTTGTTTGTGCGGAATAGGTAAGAAGCTATTCGATCTCAAACAAAAGGAGAGGTTATATGAGTTCTTAATGGGACTCGATACAGAATTCTCCGTTATTCGAACACAAATATTGGCTATGCAGCCTATGCCGAATCTTAATGTTGCATTTCACCTAGTTTATGAAGATGAGAAGCAACGACAAATCACCGTTCCAAGGAAACCGAGCAAGGAGGCTGCAGCCTTTCAAGCTTCCTTTCCTCGACGTGAGGTAAGCCAACAGAAAAGGGGATCACAGAAGAATGAAAAACTAGGATTGGTCGATAAGACTGATCACTGTACCTTTTGTGGAAGAGACGGTCATAATCGGGAAGGCTGTTTCAAATGAATAGGGTACCCCAATAGTGGCCGGGAAAAGGAAAGAAAGAAAACACAAAGCCGAAGGCTTCTCTTGTAGAAACGAAAGTTGCTCCTGTAGAAACAAACTCGAGTCCAATACTGGGCTTGACTGAAGACCAATACAAGATGTTCCTGAAACATTTTGGTGAAAGCAATACCTCTTCAGAAAATGAGGTCCCTCCTATGGCCAACATGACAGGTATATTCAATCCAAAATACAATTGGGTGGTTGACTCAGGAGCCACCGAACATATTACTTGTCACGAAGATTTACTTGTTAATCCCACCATGGGTAATTTTGAAGCACCAGTCACCATTCCCAACGGAGACGCCATCCCTGTCAAAGGGAGAGGCGAGCTCTTATTGAGAAACGGTGTTAAAATAAAAGGGGTTCTTTTTGTTCCTAAATTTAAATGTAACCTTTTGTCTGTTCGTCGATTGTCAAAAGACCTACACTGTGCTGTCACGTTCTTCCCTGATTTCTTTGTAATGCAGAGTTTGAAGTTGAGGGCCTTGATTGGAGCGGGTAGGTGCAACGAAGGTTTTTATCTTATGGGGGGGATAATAAAAGAAGGAAGGAAAGCTATGCCAGTTGATGCTGGAATGTGGCATAAGCGGCTGGGGCATACTTCTGATGTTAAATGTCACAAGTTAATTTTCTGAAAGGTGTGTCTTTTGGTATTGAAAACAAAAATTGTGATTCTTGTGTTAAAGCCAAGTTTACTAGACTTCCATTTCCGGTCAGTTTTACAAAGACAAGTGAATGTTTTGATTTGGTGCATTGTGACATTTGGGGTGGCTATAGAACACCTTCTTTATCTCATGCTCATTATTTTTTAACAATAGTTGATGATTATAGTAGGGCGGTTTGGTTGTATTTGCTTAAACAAAAACGTGAGGCCAGTAGTTGTTTGATAAGTTTCTATAAAATGGTTGAAACCCAATTTAGTAAACCGGTAAAACGTATTAGAAGCAATAATGGAGGTGAGTTCACGTCTAACTACATGCAAAATTTTTACATTGAAAAGGGCATTATTTTAGAAACAACATGCCCTCATACCTCCCAACAAAATGGGGTGGTTGAGCGAAAACATCGGCATCTCCTCGAGATTGCACGGGCTTTGCGTTTTGAAGCGAAGCTACCAGCTCGATTCTGGGGGGAGTGTGTATTGACAGCTACCTATATCATTAATCGTTTGCCATCTCGGGTCATAAATGATAAAACACCATATGAAATGTTACTTAATAAAATACCCGATTATGATCACATGAGAATCTTTGGCTGCCTTGCATATTACCGGAACACAGACATAAAAGGTGACAAATTCGAACCAAGAGGAAAACCAGGAATATTCTTGGGATATCCTCATGGGACAAAAGGATACAAGGTTTATGACATAGAAAAAAGGAAGATGATTGTATCCAGAGATGTAAGATTCATGGAAGATATGTTTCCTTTTGATAATGTTGACCTGAAAGAAACTCAAGAAGAAAGTGGGATTTTTGCCTATCCATACGAACCAACTGAGAACCAACAAACAGAAGATGAAAACAAAGAAAATGAAGAAAAGGTTACACATGAAGAAGACGAAGAATTAACAAGAAATAATGTTAGTTTTGAAACCGGCAATGATGTTGGTTCGACCGTGGAATCTGTACACGTGAACGAAGGTGGTACTGGTTCATATGAAAGTGAGCATGGTGGTTTTATAGATGAAAGCATGCATGGTGATGATTTCATGCAAGAAAATAATGACAATCTGGATGGCGCAAACTCACATCAGCATGAAAGTCAGCAAGTTGAAGAAACAAGGGCCCGCCGAATTCGATCAAGACCATCATACTTGAATGATTATCAATTGAATCTCCCCCCTTCGGTAGACCATGCACAGCCGGCTTCAAACCAAGGTTCCTCTACGGTAAATCCTCTAGCTCATTACATTTCTTATAATAAATTTTCTAATACTCATAAAGCTTTTTTATCGGCCATCACTTCACATGATGAGCCTAAGAACTTTCATGAAGCTTCACGCAATTGTAAATGGAGAGATGCGATGAAGAAAGAAATAAAAGCCCTCGAACAAAATGGAACATGGACACTCGAGACCCTGCCAAAGGGAAAGAAAGCCATAGACTCCAAATGGGTATACAAGGTCAAATTTAAGCCAAGTGGGGAAGTGGAAAGATACAAGGCCAGGCTTGTAGCTAAAGGATTCACACAACAAAAGGGAGTGGATTATCATGATACCTTCGCACTGGTTGCTAAACTCGTAACTGTTAGAACCCTACTTGCGATTGCCGTCAAGCGAGGATGGATTATTCATCAACTCGATGTGAATAATGCCTTCCTTCATGGCGATCTAGAAGAAGAAGTCTACATGAAAGTACCTCAAGGGTTTGCAACTAAAGAAGAAACACGGGTTTGCAGGTTAAGAAAATCAATATATGGCCTAAAGCAAGCTTCCCGTAATTGGTATCACAAATTCACCTTAGCGCTTCAACAACTTGGTTATAAGCAATCAAAATCAGATCACTCTTTGTTCATATATAAAGACGATAGAACCTATGTTGCCACACTAATCTACGTTGATGATGTCATAGTTGGAAACAACATGAGTAAAATCCAGCACACGAAGACTGAACTCGACAAGATGTTTAGCATAAAGGACCTTGGACAACTAAAATACTTCTTGGGGTTCGAGGTCGCTCGCACTTCTGAAGGCCTTGTTCTTAGCCAAAGAAAGAACACACTCGATATCCTTGAAGATAGTGGTCTTCATGATTGCCGACCGAGCTCATTTTCCATGGAACAGAACTTAAATCTAGATAAAGGTGACGAGGAAGACAAAGTTGATGTTAATCAGTATAGGAGACTTATGGGAGACTACTTTATCTTCAAGCTACGAGACCGGATATAGCTTACTCGGTAAACGTTCTAAGCCAATTTGTAGCTGATCCTAGACAAAATCATATGAATGCAGCAATCAGAATTCTTAGATACCTTAAATCTACACCAGGTCAAGGTGTTCTTTTACCAAAGGAGGGAGGCACAAAACTCATGACTTATTGTGACTCAGATTGGTTAGGGTGTCCCTTCACCCGACGGTCTAGAACCGGATATTTACTCCTCTTAGGAGGAGCACCAATTTCTTGGAAATCCAAGAAACAATCTGTTGTATCACGTTCCTCGGCTGAGGCAGAATACCGAGCTATGGCTGCAACGGTTAGTGAAATTTTATGGGTTTCGATGGTTATTGCGGGAATTGGACGTGCCACCCAATGGACCTACACCGTTGTTTTGTGATAATCAAGCTGCAAGACAAATAGCAAACAGCCCCGTGTTCCATGAAAGAACCAAGCATGTTGAGATTGACTGTTATTTTGTTCGTGAAAGGGTCGAGTCCAAAGATGTCCAGCCATTGGTTATCGATTCAAAATCACAAATAGCCGACTTACTCACTAAACCTCTCGGAGCTCAACAATTGCAATCACTTCTTGTCAAGTTGGGCGTTCGAGACTTACACGCTCCAACTTGAGGGGGAGTATTGAAAGAGATTGCAAAATCATACCCAAATCAGTCACACAATTACCTCTAAAATATATTCTCCTTCCTTGTTTAGTTAAATGTGCAATTAGGAAAGTTGTTATTATTTCATTTTTCTTTTCAATGTAAACATGTATATGTATTGGGTATGTTGATGAATGAAATCAATTTGACTGATTACCAATTTCTTCAGATATTGCTTAATGCTTTCTTCATATGGTTACTTTCATTATTTCATATATTGAAGATCATATCAAAACCAAAATAAATCAATATACGTTGTTGAATAGTAGTATGAGTGCAGATTGTAACTTCCACCCATCTATGAAAGACCTGCTAAGATGTTCAAGTGCATGTTGCTAGACATGTTTCTCCTACTTTCCATGTCACATTCTAGATATTGTTTTACCATAGTTGGATCTTTCATCTTCCTAGTATTAACAATAAACCATATATTATTTGTTTCTTCTTTGTCCATCGACAAATACATTGGTCGGATCTTCATCTAGGGTGTTAAAACTTTTGAGTTAAGTATCGTTATGAGGTTCGCTCATATTCCCTCTTTTAGTCCAATTTTTTTTTTTCTAGCCAAATAGTTTTCTTTCAATTTACTCTTAACTAACTCCAATAAGTAATTATGTTAAATAATTGGGAATTTTAGTCTTTCAGTATAGATACAACCATTAATTCAATAATATATATATATATATATATATATATATATATATTTATGTATAGGAGTGAGTTAACGTACAATAATGGTTTATCATACATTACGTACGCGATCTTTCAGAGCGTTAGATTAAAAAACACGCGATGGCAATTTCGTAAATAACCCAACAGTAGTTTGCAATCAAAATTCGTCGATTACAAATCGACTCTGATCCAAATTCGGAACTCGTCGCTCAATCTAATCCAATTTCTAAACTCTAATCACAGCTTAAAGTATGAAATCTCTAAAGTCAAAAACCAAATCAAAATCGAACGGCGTTGAACATCAAGAAATCTTCAAAATTGATAAAAAAAACTGATGATTTAATCAATCGAAATGATGTGTTGAATTATTTAGAGGTGCGATGATGAACGCGGAGAAGAAAATTAATAGTTAGAGGCTCATATATATATATATTAATGTTAACTTAACCTATAAATAAAATAATTCATATTCGTTTTTCTGTTAGCTTCACTTTAGACCGTTTTTCCAAGTTTTAGTTAAGGAAAGAAAAGAAAAAAAATTGATGGAAAGATGTAAGGCTTTGACGATTGTTTGATTTTTGTAACGTCTTCACAAAACATTTAATAAGACAAAAAAATGTCATTAAAAACGTGTGTCTCTAGAATATGGTAAACAAAAGTGTCATTAAAAATCAAAATTAGTGACATTAAAGCAAAGAGCCACTAAAAATGTGTTATAAACAAAGATGACATACACAAAATGCCACTAAAAACCTAAATTAGTGGCACAAAAGCTAGATGCCATTAAAATGTATGACACTAGATTTTTAGTGGCATATGAAAAGTACCACTAAAACCTAAATTAATGACACAAAGCTAAATGCCATTACAATGTATGACACTATATTTTTAGTGGCATACGAAAAGTACCACTAAAACCTAAATTAGTGGCACAAAACTAAATGCTAGTAAAAATGTATGACACTAAATTTTTAGTGGCATACACAAAGTGCCACTAAAATCATCAATTAGTGGTGACAATAAAACTAAATGCCACTAAAAATGTGTCATAAGCAAAGATGGCATACGAAAAGTGTCACCAAAAACTTAAATTAGTGACACAAAAGCTAAATGTCATTAAATATTTGTGAAAATAAATGGCCTTTTTTGTAGTGCTTAAACATGGAGTCCTAGAAAAATCATAGCCGCCACCTTCATCTTCATTTTTCTTCAAATCCAAGAAAAACCCTAAAAAGAGAGTTTGTGTTCTAAACAGAGAAACCGGTTTTTGGCATAAACATGTTGATCAATTGTGTAATAAGATAATAGAAAACAAAAAATACTTAATCATGTGTATTTGTTAATCCTGAGAACGCAATGATGGGAGACGACATGATTATGATCATATAAAATTCTCGTTTAGGGTGTATCCTTATGATGGCTAAAGTTAGATGAAACTCATGATTTAGAGACCGGGGGGTGGATTTGCATAGCGGTGGCTAAGTTAAAAGTCCTTTATCGCTCTCTAATAATCACTATATAAGTATATATACATACCCTAGGAGAAACCCTAATTATAACAATGAGAGTAATTAGTCAATCGAATATTATAATTACCAATCATAGGGATATTTTAAGTCAATGATCATTAAAATCAGATAAATGATAATGAGGGCTAGAGTAATAAATATTAATTTTACAAAACCAAGCTTCGATTTCAAGCAATGATTGAAGAAGGACGTAGAGCTTGTGTTTCCATCAAAGATGGCATATATGCAAATCTCAACCTATTAATCTTTAAGCTCTATACCGGTTGGAAATTTGCTTAAACAATATAGATTTAAGTATGGCCCGCATGACAATTCATGTATTTGGTGTAGTCATACATGTTCCTTTTGTTTTTTTATGAATGGAACTATTCTATAGAAGAATAATACCGATCCCTAGATTTCTTAATATCAAAATGACAATGATTTGTTCATTTGGGTGAATTGACTCGTTCAATATCCTTTTCCTTTATTAAAATGGGCCCTATATTTTCAATCATAAAAGGCTAAAGCGTCCATTCTTCCTGTAAAATGGTATAAAAGGGGGACAAATAAATTTAAATTATGAAAAGCTAAATTATCCATGCTTCTAGAAGTTGGCACTCTTTTAGGTTTCTAGTAGTTATTGTACTTTATCATTTTGCTTGATATATATGTGAATGGTTAACATAGTTTTTCTCATCTGCCCCTTTGGGAATAGTGTTATTACCAGTTTTTTTCTCTTCAAACTAAAGTTGGTAGAAAAATTATCTATTATTATGATGTTTATTAAAAATTATTTATTAAATTAATGTTTTCATAATTTACTTTCAAATCAACAAATTAATGTATTTTTATATCTTCTATTAGTTAATTCATTATCTATTTCAAACTTCTTATATATTTTCATCTGATTAATCTAAAAGCTTTTTTTTATCATTCATCTTTTTCTTATCTTTTTACTAACTCGTTTTAAATCTTTTTTTATTATTATTTTATTTTTTGTTTAATATATTTTTTTGTCTTTTTTTTTCTAAAAAATATATATTTATTTTGCAAAATTTGTTTTTTGGGTTTAGTACAGGTACTACCTAATTAATAAAGGAAAAATTCCTTAAATAGCCATTTAGAGGTGTTGAGAAATAGCCCAAAATCCCTACACATTCCAAAATAGCCCACTAAATTTGGACTAAGGCGACGAAATCTGGCGAAATCTTTAAACCAATAGAAGTCCGACAAGTGTAACCTTTTTTGAAAATCCGACGATTTATTTAAAAATCTTGGGTGACCAGTCCATATTTTCCACTAAATCTTCTTATAAAAAAACAGTCTTGTCCGGCGGTTTAATAATATTTCCTACCGGATCCCTTCAAATTTCAAAAACTTAGGAAATTGTGCCTTCAAACTCAGTCTTTCAAGACACATTTCGGGTGAATTTGTACCAAGAAGACCATAATTTTGTAAAGATTGAGAGACCCGTCCATATTTTTTAACTATTTCTTATTCTCAAAAGCTCTCTTTCCATACAGTTTATTTCGGTTTCCTATATGACCCCAACAAGTTGTAAACAAATGGAAAATATGTCTTTTAATTTTGTCTTTCAAGACACTTATTTGGTAAATTTATACTAAGAGGATCATAATTTTGAAAATATTGAGAGACCCGTCCATATTTCTTCACTAAATCTTATATTAAAAGTTGTCTTGCCAGACGGTTTATTAAGAATTCCTATGTGACCGATACAAGTTATGAACACATGGAAAAAAGTGTCTTTCGAGTTTGTCTTTCAAGACACAAATATGTTAAATTTGTACTAAGGAGACGATAAATTAGTTAAATCTTATGTGTTCGTCCATATTTTACATTATATGTATAGTATCATCTTCCTCAATAATTCACATCTCTTCAACAATCAACTCTAATTCTTGAATCAAATTCCATGGAAGTTGAAGGTTTAGGGTGGTATGAGCCGGATTGTTCATTAAAGGTTGAGGGTGGTATGAAGGAGGAATATGAAGATAAAGATAAACACATATATATTCTTTGGACGATCATGTCGGAGTAGACGGAATCTCATAAAATATTATCGGTGTAGACGGATTAAAAATTAATTTTGTAGGTGTGGACTAAATTTCAACACATAAGAAATAAACTACTAACTCGTCTTTTTGTACAAATTCACCTGAAATGCGTCTTGAAAGACTGAGTTTGAAGGCCCAATTTCCCAACTTTATGGAATTTAAAGAGATCCGGTAGGAAACATTATTAAAGCGTAAGACAAGACTGTTTTTTATAAGACGATTTAGTGAAAAATATGGACTGGTCCCCCCAAGATTTACAAATAAATTGTCGGATTTTCAAAAATGTTACATTTGTCAGACTTCTATTGGTTTAAAGATTTCATCAGATCTCGTCGCCTCAGTCCAAATTTAACGGGGTTATTTTAGGAATGTGTAGAGATTTTAGGATATTTTTCATTTTCTCTCACCTCAAAATGACCATTTACGGAATTTTCCAATTAATAAAGCTTGAATTTGCGTTGAATAGTTGCCACAACACCTGATTTTACCTATTTCTAGTGTTATTTTACGAATTTAACCTTCAAGGTTTAGTTTCGGTACCGCGGAACCTAACCAATACTAACGCCGATATCCATCAGTAACAGTTAGCTTCACTATAGTACCGAAACTAAACCCGAAAAATAAATTCATACAATATCATATTTAAACAAAAAAGAAAAAGAAAACACACCCCCGCGTTGGTAAAATGAACCAGAACTTAACTAGAAAATAAAATTCGTAAAATGAATATATTCTAAAGTAAAAAGACAAAAAATGATATGTTTAAAAAGTCAATAAGAGAAGAAATAAAAAGAAAGATTTAGAATGAGTAAGTAAAGAAAAATAAGAAAAGGTTGAATGATAAACAATATATATATATATATATATATATATATATATATATAAAGGTATTGTATTGATCACATGAAAATATATTTATAAAAAAATAAATAAAAGTAGATAATAGATTAACTAACAGAAGAAATAAAATGACCCTTATTTGTTGATTAAAAATAAAAGGTGAAAAATAAATTAAAAACACCTGTTTAGCAAATAATTTTTTTCAGATAACATTAAAATGGTAAATAATTTTTCCTCAAACACTAGTTTGTGAAAAAAAACTCACTATAGTTTTTATTTTTCAAGCTAGTGTTGGTTTAAAAGTTGTTTAATACAAAGTGTTTGGATACTTTTGATTCCCTTGATGCTTGAGGCTGTGAAACTACTTAGCGTAACTGTGTAATATGTCAAGCGTAGTGATGTTATGTCTCCAAAATTAATCAATATTGTTTATATAAAACTTAGTTTTGCAATTCAAAATGAGTTTGCAACGTAATATGTTACTCGTTTGTCTTTTATTTTAAAAGATTATATAAGCTAATATTTTAAAATATGATTATTTTTCTTGGATTCCTGCTACTTGGAATTTGGAATATCTGATTGAGATAATGTGAATATAAAGGAAAATAATACAGAAATTCTTGGAATGGTCGTTTTTAACATCATCTGTGGAAATTAATATGAAATCCTTACAAAGTAAAGGCTTTTTTCCATTGATAAATAATGCAGGCCCGGCTTTCAGAATTGAAAAAAAAATTTGGGTCGAAGGCGAAAAATATTTTGAGCCTTAAGTAAAAAAGAGGATTTTGTTGGGTTTAAACAATTTAATTTTTAATTTGGCTTCCTTAGTTATGATTTGTGATTTGGGTTGTATAAAAAACTATTTTTAAAAAATAGACTTAAAAATGCCTCAAATGAGACTTGAACCCACAACCTTTGGGCTGGAAGTCAAGCCTCTTTGCCACTAGACCTAGTTAGTTGTTATCTAATTAGGTTTAAACATTAAGTATATACACATTGTTTTTTATAAAAATACATAATTTTTTAAAAAAAAAAAATTCGGGCCTAGCGGGTAGTCGGGCCTATGACCGTCGACCACCCTGCCATAGGCCGGCCCTGAAATAATGGCAAAAAGCCAACACTTTTTTATCTTACAGATTCGATTATTTATAATGCAATAATAGTAGCACACTAGCACATAACGATTATGAAGAGATTAACAAACCTGGAAAAGGATAAATAAAAAAAGCTGATTAACTTTCTATGCAAATAGTAGGTTTCTTTCTTTCTTTTACTATTTGTATTTATTATTATTATTATTATTTTTTTATTATTATTATTATTACAAATAGTAGGCTTCTTTCTTTTTTAATTTTATTTTTTTCATTATACTTCTACTTGTAAAACATAATAAGCTACATGAATGATCATGTTACCTCAAATGTTCACTCGTAATCATCACTTTGGTCTTTAAAATACTATTATGTTTTAAAAGTTAACTAACTAGTTATTTTAAACCTGCACTTTATGACGAATGTCACATCCCAACCTACGGCGGAAAATGCCGGGGCGTGAACTGATTGTCACAGCTCACAAGGTTACAATCATTAATTATAAAGCGACAATATCTAATTAATTTATTTATTAACAAACAACATCATGGGCGGATCTACGGTAGTAACGGGTGGTTCCGCGGAACCACCCGAGTTTCGAAATTATAGTGTATTTATATATAGAAAATAATAAAGGAACCACCCTATAAATTATACAGGAACCATCTTAAAAACATATAAAGTGCTTGCCCGGATGGTAGTTTGTGGGTTTTGTAACCCGGAGGTCGCAGGTTCTATTCCCGTTTTTAACAGTTTTTTTTTTTTTTACTAAGTTACCCTAAGTCCTGTTAGGGTTTTTTATAACATAAGCTGATAAGCAAAGCAGGCAAACCCCTGAACCAATCCGTGTCCTCATGGTCCTCAGCAGCTGCAGCCGCCTCTGTCCACCGCTCCACCCTCAGGCTCAGCTCAGCCACTCCGGCAGTGGCACACCGCCGTCCGCCTCCGCCTCTGATTGAATCAGTCACTGGTTTCAAACCCCTGAACCAATCCTTGCCCCCATAAAAATCAATTCCAACAAAAACCTTTTTTTGCTTGCTCTGCTCACTAGTCCGGCAGTGGCACACCGCCGTCCGCCTCCTGTTAGGTATTTTTTTGCTTCTTGTATGATTCATTTTATTTAATCCATTCGAAATGATTATTGAAAGTAGTTTGCTTTGTGAAAATCTTTTTGAAAGAGAGTGTTGTATTCTAGTTATCCGATTCATATTGATCCAACCCAGTCCTTCTTAATTCTTATGAGTTATGACGATTCCCGAATCCAGGGATGCCCTCCACCTGTTCGACGATTTGTCTGAGTGAAAATTTGTTTTGATATTTGTAATTGTAACTTTATTTTTTATTTATTTCACTAAATAAACTTATGTGAATACCTTTATTTTTTTTATTTATTTCAAATAAAGCCTTAATGATTATTGGTTTTAATTTGTTAGTTTGTTAGTTTTTGTTAGTTTCTTAGTTTTAAATTTGTTAGTTTGAAATTGTTGATTTGTAGGTATTTTGAATATGAAGAGAATGTTGACCCGAGATTTAAAAGAAAGAAGACCGGTATCACCAATCGTCATCATTATGTGGTTAATAATTTCAACACGGTTCTCGACATGCAAATTCAAGAGCTTGGAAGCCGCTTTAATGAGGTAACCACTAAATTGCTTACTAATATGAGTTCTTTGAGCCCGTCTTGTAATTTTAGTGCCTTTAGTAAAGTAAACTTGATAAACTTGGCCGAGATGTATCCATGTGATTTTGATTTTGATGAAAAGGAGAAGCTTGTATATGAACTTGGCCACTACATTACTAACGTGAAAGAAGATAAGCGGTTTGCCAACTTGAGTGGCTTAGGCGATCTTGCTAAAATGATGGTGAAAACAAGATTATGTAATGAACTTTTCCCGAACCATCGAACCGACCCGAACCTCAAACCGACCCGAAATTTTATATACCCGACTCGGTGAAATTGAAACATATAAAAGTAGTGAACCACCCAAAAAAAATTCCTGGATCCGCCACTGAACAACATTCATATACAACAAAAAATAAAGAAAATTACAAATACAAAACCAACTATTCTGTTATATGTTTTATCCTAAAGTCATCTCTATGTGAGCTTCAGTTCGATAAGCAATCCAAATATATAACCTGCAAATGCGTACAAAATATATGTTTGTCAACAACACATGTTGAGTGAGTAGATCACCAGTTTTGACACAAATAAAAATGGTAATAATATATAATGATATAAGTGAATAAAAACAGGCAAAACTGTTATCTGTGAGTATAAACAATTAAACCATAGCACATACAAAAACAATCAACCATAAAGAAAAGGCTAAACCGTTGCCATGCGAATGAGCATTGGTTACCAAAAAATGAGGTGTCGGTGAAACCATTGCCAATGCGATCGGGCTCCGGCCACTACGACGGTCGTATGATCATACTATAATGAGATTATGTTGGACCTCTCCGAATGCGATTCAAGTAAGCAGATAAGCAAATAGAAAGTAACAGGCAATCATTCAATTGATACACAACACAAATATCACAGTTTGCGTTTGAGAAATAACAAGATAAATAATATGATAAATGGTACGCAAGTGTCCCCAAAACATTTGAAAACAAGTAAAATAGGGGAGTCATTACTCACCTGATTGGATGAACGGAACATAAGTCATGATGTGAGGGAGATGAACCCTTCGGGATATACCGTTAAGGATTCATAGTTAAATAATATTAATATGAATTTAATTAATAATGAGACAACGCGTATGATGAATTAAAGTGTCGAAGTGATTTGAGTTATGTTTGGGATTAAGATGTTTATTAACTGATTGATTAATCTCTAGGCTCATTGTTATTAATAGTCTCATTAATTATAAATCCCCAATAATTACCCATGATATAGTATTAAATACTTAAATAATTTAGATAATTAAGATATAAGATGTGGTTAAAATAACAAAATTTAAATAGATAAATGATTAAATAAATATTTTAATTTTAATTAAATATAATTAAGATAATAATAATAATGATAATGATGATGATATTTAAATAAATAAATAAAATAGTTATCATAATGTGTAGAAAGATATAAATAGTTTGTCTTAAATCTTTTAAGGAAAATCTGTTTAGTAAGTTTAGTTTATATAAAATAAATATAAGTCTATAAAGACGCTCAATGACAAGAATCCCAAATGATCATGTCGGGTTTAAATAAGTTAAAGTCTATTATTAATATATACTTATAATTATTCGAGTAAATAAAATACTAATGTATAAATAAATAGATAATCATAATAATAATGTGTTATTAATTAAATATAATATGTAGTAGAGTATAAATAATATCTTGTTTAACTCTTTTATAGAAAATCTATTCAAATACGCTTAGTATATGTATAATATATAAATACGAGAACTTCACGAGATTTATTGATAAGAACGTAAATTAAAAGTGTCGTTAACAAAAGAAAATATGTATTAGATATTTATTATTAATCATACATAATCAAATCCTTAAAAGCATTAAAAATAAAATTAAAAAAATAAAACCGCGTCCAGGGGGCTCGAACCCGCGCCCCTGGCTGGTTCAGTGAGTTAAACAGACACAATACAACCAGTCGAGCTAGTTGATCAGATGATTAAAATATGAAAACGATTCATTATATACAGCGACCAGTTCCTCCCTAAACTAAAATAAACCCTAACAATTACAATCGCTTAATCCTTCAATCTCGTACATGGTTTTCCAATTAATGTTAGGGTTATTGAAATACATGATGAAACGACATAGAATCATAAATCAATTACCTATAAAAGTGATGTATTGATGACGAACTATGAAACGAAACCCGACGGCCCAGACGTGAACGGAAAGGATACATGCAGGCTTCAACAATGAAATTAATCATGGGGGTTACGGTCGCGATGATGGTGTGATTATGCAGGACAGTTTAATTAGATTATAAAGGTCGATAGCTTGTATAGTGAGTTTCAATTGGAGTCGGCTAGGTTAAACGAGTAATACGAATCAATTGGATTATGTTAACTTAATGAAATTGTTGGTTAGGCCGATTATGGTATGTTTGACAAGATCATTGATTCAATTTCCATGATTGCACGTGAATTAAGGTCCAAGTTAAAGATATTGATAATATGGGTTCGTAAAAACGGGTTACGGGTATGGGTTCGGGTCTGGTAAACAGGTTAGATGATGTAAGAATAATAAAATTGCATTTTAAACCCTGTAGTTTGAGAGTGGAAACAAATAGGGATAATAGTTGTGGTTTGGGTTAAAATTGTATATGTTACAAAGTTAATTAGATATATTAACTATATATAATGAATACATAAAATAATATATAAAAAATTTACTCGATAAACGCGATAATTAAATTGATAAAATTTTCCAAACATGAAATGGGTCGGGTTATTTAAAATGAAAAAAACCGAGTTGTTACAGTCTCCCCTACTTTAAGGAATTTTGTCCCGAAATTAAGGATATTATAACAAAACCATTAAATTTGGAGGAAATGAATGAATTTTTTTGAATATAACTTTTAAAACGTATCATAACACAGAACTTTGAACAGTCAAAATAACGCTTCAAATGAAAATCCGATAAGGTCACTTATATATAGGATGTACCAACGGCGTATCCACCATGTTGTTCTTATCATCTCTACATTTGTACCGTTATCCCAACTCTTTTCGATTCTATATTATAACACACAACTACACTCATTATGATTTCCATACGAGGACTTTGATAAATATGTAGGCCTCCATAATAACTTAGATCGTCGGATGGTCCACATAACTCGTACCATCGTGTGTGTTACAAAATATTGATTTTTTTTTATTTTTTATTTTTTTTTCAGAGAAACAAGAATCTTAATATTTTGGTTATAAATAGAAGATAGTCATTGTGTACAATATTGCTAAAATGAATTGAAATTTTTGAGTTGATTTAATAAAATATTTAAAGTTTCTAAAACGTTTTTTTTTAGATAAAAGTTATAAATCTTGGAAGTTTGAAAAGGAAATGATTCCTTATGGTTGAGAGTGAATCGAATTTGGATAAATGAGGACAAGAGATAAACTATGAGTACGGTATTATAGGAAGTTTTCTTTTGAAAAGATAGATTTCTTTTTGTATAAGCATAATCACTTGAAATTGAAATTATTTAAATCCAAAAATCGAATAAAGGTTTGTTATTAGGGGTGGTTCCATTCCTTGTTTTGGTGGACTATCGGGAATATCTATTGGGTAGTGTCGAATTCCGGGGTAGTACACGGGTTTGGACAAGTCGTGTTCCACATCTTGGTTGAAGTATGCTTCATAGTAACCATCGCTCATGTTGTCTTCGGGGTAGGGTTCGGCAATTCCAGCTTCCTTTGCCTTGCGCATAAAGTCTTCGATGTGAGCTTTAAACGACATCTATATTAGGGGTGGTTTAGAATGTAGAGTGCGAAAGAAAAGTTACCAGCCTATCTTATCCCAAAAACATATTAGCAATTATTTCCTAAACTTGGATCGAAGCTTGGGTATTGTTTTATGATACCCAATTCGCTAAGATCGATGGCTCTGATACCAACCTGTCACACCCCGTCTAGGGCCTAGGAGCGTGACTCAATAGTTGGTATCGTAATTGTAAATAAATCAGAGTTGCATTTAGTTGCGGAAGACTTATAAAACTTTAAGGATCGAAAGTGTAACTTTATATATATAATCAAAAGACGGGATTATAAAATAGCCGTTTAAGTTATTACAAAATATTTATGTGTTTATGATTACAAACCACCATATTAAGTTATTACAAAATAATCCGAGCCATTGGATATTAGTAGCACTTCGACACTACAAGTGCTAAACTTGTTCACCTGCAAAATGTAGAAAATACGTCAGCAACGAATGCTGGTGAACACGCTGACGCAAAAATAACTCTTTTACTTTATTACCCCTCGAGACTACGCCTGTCTCGGCCCAACGTGGCTTAGGAATAACAAAGTCAAATAACACATTATAAACTAGAGCCTCTACACTAGGTCACCTCACAAATACCACAGCGTTCGACTTCATTAAGTACCTGTAAATATACACATACGGTCGTACTCCCTGCAGGAGAGCGTCCTACGACCAAGGGTGGTGCGATCATGCCCATACATCGCATAGTACCACCTATGTAAGGATCCAGACATATGTATACCACAGCCTGAGGGCTAGGTTTATACCCATAGTTATAACGGTTTTAGGAACACATAGTTCCTTGTAAACAGTTTCATATAACAAGTTGACTCTTTTGAAAACAAGTTTAAAAGTTTGGGGGCGTATTCACCTTGTTTCTTTAGGATAGGATTCACTCACCGTCCAAGGGTCTTTCCCTTTCTTTTATCTCGAACCTATAGTTACGAGTATAAATGTTTGTTAGTCGGATACACGATCCGGCTTAAAACATTTAGTCTTATATCTCAATCCTCGATTGAACCTCTAGTTCAATTCTTATTTACTTGAAAACCTATTGTTTAAAAGTAAATTTATAAACCTTTAGTTTATATTCAAAACCCGACGTTTCTTCTTCTCCAAGAAACGTAATCATTTTCTTTTATTATTTAAGAATACTCTTTATTCTTTAAATGATATTTTCATAACAAAGAATATAATCATATATACTTACACACATATATATGTTATCACTATATTCATCAATCATACTTTCATTCATTTCTTTATTATGTTTTCTTTTCTTTTATCGAGGCATCGAGTATAACCTCGACTTAAGGCTTAAGCCTTGAATACAATATTGAATTATATTGAATTCATCATTAAGCCTAACCTTAACGGCGTATGGAAACTCTAGGGACTTGAGCAGCACTCCGACGCCGCTTCTCTTTTCTCGACACACAATTCGAGGAACACCAAACTTCAACACCCGTTGGCACGAACTTCAAGACTCATTGCCATTACTACAAACACCTCTTTGGTATGTGGGTGGAGGGTGGCACAACTTCGAGGAAACGTTGTTCACAAACGAGGGATTCGAGGAACGTTTATCGAGGAAATCGCTTGTATGATTATTGGTTTCTAGAGAGAGAGTAGTGAGAGGTGAGAGCTGTTGTTGGATGAGTGAAAATGAGCAGCCCTTGGCCGCTATTTATAGACCAAATCTGGTGTGCCATCGCGTACCGCGCCCGGGTCCCTGGGCACCCTTTGCGTACCGCGACGTAGCCCAGGTGAGTCACTGCGTAGGCTTGCCACGTGGCGACACGTGGCAGCCGTTGCGAGACGTGGCGACACGTGGCGGCAGTGTTGCCACGTGGTGACACGTGGCATAACATGGTGCCACCGTGTGCCACGTGGCACACGTGTCACAACTTGTCAGACACCCCATTGCGTACTGCGATGGGAGTCTCTTCTGACTCATCGCGTAACGCGATGGGTCAGGAAAACAGAATTTTCATTTTTAACCCTCCAGTTTGGATTTTGGCAATTTTAGTCCCTACACTTTGGAAAGTTGATACTTTAAACTCGAAATTTTCACGATGTTACATCCTCCCCACCTTGAAACAAATCTCGTCCTCGAGATTGCTTTATTCAAACAAGTGTGGGTATTTTCTTTTCATTTCCGATTCGAGTTCCCAAGTATATTAGAGCCCTCTACGTGAGTCCCATTTAACTTTCACAATTTTCAAAGTTCTTCTTTTTAACTTCTTTGTTTTCGAATCTTCAATTTTAATTGGACGTTCTACGAATTTTAAGTTTTCGTTTATTTCTACGTCTTTCAATGGCATAGCCAAAGATTCATCAGTCAAGCACTTACGCTTATTCGAAACATGAAATACATCATGTATTCCTTGCATTTCCTCAGGTAATCGCAAACGGTATGCAACATTACCAATTCGTTCGAGTACCTCAAAAGGTCCAACGAATCGAGGACTCAATTTTCCTTTCTTACCGAAGTGAACAACGCCTTTCCAAGGAGAGACTTTCAATAACACTTTGTCACCGACATTGAATTCTAATGGCTTACGGCGGACATCGGCGTAACTCTTTTGATGATCACGCGCCGTCTTAAGTCGTTCTCGAATATGGAGAATCTTGTCGGTTGTTTATTGGACTATCTCGGGTCCAGACAATTGATTATCTCCGGTTTCAGGCCAACACACCGGCGTTCTACACTTTCTTCCATACAATGCCTCGAATGGTATGGCTTGAATACTTGCGTGATAACTATTGTTATACGAAAATTCCATTAGGGGTAAGTGGTCATCCTACTTCCACCTAAGTCGATCACACAAGCGCGGAGCATATCTTCCAACGTTTGAATAGTCCTTTTGCTTTGCCCATCAGTTTGCGGATGATAGGCGGTGCTAAGGTTCAATTTCGTACCAAGAGCTTGTTGGAAACTTTTCCAGAAGTGAGACGTAAAACGACTGTCTCGATCAGAAATGATAGATAGCGGTACTTCATGCAAAGCAACGATGTTGTTTACATAAATACGCGCTAGTCTATCCATTGAGTACGACTCATTGATTGGTATAAAGTGTGCGGACTTCGTCAATCGATCCACAATAACCCAAATAGCATTGTGTTGTCGAGTTGTCATAGGGAGTTTAGTAATAAAATCCATAGTGATTAACTCCCACTTCCAAACATGAAGTTCGGGTTGCTGAAGCAATCCCGAAGGCTTTTGATGTTTTTCCTTGACTTTCAAACATGTCAAACATTTCGCAATATGTGAAGCAACATCCCTTTTCATTCCATTCCACCAATAATTCTCCTTGAGATTATGGTACATTTTGTCGTTTCCGGGATGCATCATGTATTTCGACTTATGAGCTTCGCTCAAGATTTTCTCACGCAAACCTCCAACGATTGGTACCCAGATCCGATTACCGAGTCTAAGGATACCATCGTTACCTTTGACTAATGAGTCAATGGTGACGTTGCGTTTTTCATCGGCGATTTGATTTTCATTGATCGCTTGAGCTTGAGCATATTTGATTTGTTCGAAAAGATCAATTTTAAGTTCTAAGCGCAACGCTCGGACTCTTTTAGGCTTTTCATGCTCCTTACGACTTAAGGCATCTGCCACAACGTTGGCTTTGCCTTCATGGTAAACAATTTCACAATCATAGTCGTTGAGCGTTTCCATCCATTGCTGTAAGGCCCCGTTACCGGTAACCCTACTTTCGTGTTGGATTTACTCATAAACACAGTTCTAAATATCAGAGTTAATTAAAAACTTTACGCGGAATATAAAACTTTCATAAAACATTACATATCAATTCATAATCATGTCTTTAAACATTCCTCTTGTCTTTCAAAATCAAAACGTAACTTATAAAACATATCGGATCTTCAGATGCCAGGCTTTAGTCTTCTGCCATGTGTCCTCCACTCAAGCCAGCTGTCTCAACCTACTCACCTGCGTGCATACTAAAAGTCAGCTACGCTGAGTGAGTTCTAGTTAATCATACACTACCATGCAATACCTTGTTACATACATACGTACTTAACCTCATAACTTTCTTTCATACACACATAAGTACTCATACCTTCATTCTTACTTACATACTTTCTTTCTTACTTACATACTTTCTTTACATTCATAATCATACGTTTTAAAGAGCCTTTCGCCCTATAACCTCACAGATATTATGAGGGTCTGGTCCCTAACATCACAGATATTATAAGGGTCTGGTCCCTAACATCACAGATATTATAAGGGTCTGGTCCCTATCATCACAGATATTATGAGGGTCTGGTCCCTAACATCACAGATATTATTAGGGTCTGGTCCCTAACATCACAGATATTATTAGGGTCTGGTCCCATGTTTTCGAATATTAGTAGGGTTCGATTCCCTCTTCGTTACCATACAACCATACATCATACCTCGGGTATTATTAGGGCTCGGTACCCCTTTTGTAACCATACAACCATACAACCGTCATTTCCTTCTTTTATTAACTTTCTTACGTTCATACACATAAACATACATATCATACTTGCCATATTTATAACGTTACAACCTGACCGTACGTGCAATATCCGAAGATCGTTCACGAACCATCAAGCAATCATTCATACATATCACATATATCACCTATGGCATACACTTATCACTTTGGATAAATGTATTAACAACACATCAAGTATGCACACAGCCCCGAAAACATAACAAGGAATGGGGCTAGAAACTCACCTGGATCCTGTTACGCTCGCCGTTGATTGTAATTCCTTTCTTTAACTGGGCTCGGCTAACTGTATAATATTTACACATATCAATTACTGCTACTACTATTACTACTACTCATTTTCGATAACCGCCTTAACACATTTTCCATTAGGTTTTTAATTTATTTCATAAACGAACTTCACTTCAGGCGAATCTTGGAAACAACTTGGTTCTGGCTTGATTCGATCGAATAGGAACACGTTCGATCGAATACAACACGTTCGATCGAATAGGAACACGTTCGATCAAACAGGAACACGTTCGATCGAATAGGAACACGTTCGATCGAATACAACACTCATTCGATCGAATACAAAACTCATTCGATCGAATGAGTTGGAGACCATTCGGTTGCTTCCCTATTCGGTCGACTGGACTTGTTCGATCTACGCATTCGATCGAATGGACTGATTCGATCGACTGGTTCGATCGAATGAGTCTGATTCGACTCCTTCAAGCTGGGCGACGGAGAAACCCACGGGTTTTCCAGATTTTCCAGATTTTTGACCCAAAATCGAAGTTTTTGACATGGAAATGCTCGGGATTGAAAGGGCTATCGATTCCTAGTACTTTTAAACACAAAAGCTTGCATTTTGACACCAAAACAAGGCGGTTTTTGACCCGAAAACTCAAGTTACGTTTTTGCTCGATTTGAGGCCGAAATGGTTATGAAAACGGATGATTTTCGAGAGGGACTTACCAAAAACGATTAGGAACAAGATTGTGGACTCGGATTTGTGATTTGAGAACTTTCTCTCTCTAGCTTCTCTCTCTAGAAATGAGAGTGTTTGGGTGGGTGTAAGTGAAGGAAGATGGTGAAAATGGTGGAAGTGTCAAGAACTTTCGTTTATATACTACGGGTTTGGTTAGGCTCGGGTTGGCTTCCTACGGGTCGAGACAGGCCGAGTTCATAAAATAACTAAGCCCAAGACCCGTTCCTTACTCGACATTAAATAACTAAAACGTGAAATTACTAAACATAACTTTCTTTTATTTATCAATATAAAAATTTTAGGATGTTACAAGTCTTCCTCCCTTAAAGAGGTTTCGTCCCCGAAACCTAACTATTACATAAACAAACTAGGGTAAAACTTGCGCATCTCATCCTCGACTTCCCAAGTAGCATCAGATCCCTTGCGGTGTTTCCATATCACTTTGACCAAGGGTATAATCTTGTGACGAAGCTGCTTCTCCTTGCTATCAACGATCTTTATCGGTTGCTCGATGTAGTTCAATTGTTCATCAACCTCGATGTCCATTAAGGGCACGTGAGACGTGTCATCAGCTAGACACTTCCTCAGATGAGAAACATGGAAGGTTGAATGAATTCCTTCTAACTCATCGGGTAAATCCAGTTTGTAAGCTACTTCACCCACACGTTTTACAATCTTGAACGGTCCAATGTACCTCGGACTCAACTTTCCTCTTTTCCTAAAACGGATAATCCCCTTCCAAGGCGAGACCTTAAGCATCACATAGTCGCCAACGTTAAACTCAATTGGTCGGCGCCGCTTATCCGCATAAGACTTTTGTCTGTCTTGAGCGGCTTTCATTCTTGCTTTGATCTGATCGAACTTTGAAGACGTTTCTTGAACCACTTCTATACTTCCCATTTCCTTCTGACCAATCTCACCCCAACACACCGGGGTTCTACATCGTCTACCGTACAGCATCTCAAACGGTGGCATACCAATACTCGAATGGTAACTGTTGTTATAGGAGAACTCTGCCAGATGCAGATGATCATCCCAACTTCCACCAAAATCTAAAACGCAAGCACGTAGCATATCCTCAAGGGTTTGGATCGTCCTTTCAGACTGTCCATCGGTTTGAGGATGATACGCCGTACTAATGTTCAACCTCGTCCCCATAGCTTCATGAAATTTCTTCCAGAACCTCGAAGTAAACCGTGTATCCCTATCTGACACGATCGATAACGGTACTCCATGCTTGGTTACAATTTCCTTAATGAACAAGCTTGCTAACGTTTCTGACGAGATGGCCTCTCGTATGGGCAGAAAGTGAGCACTCTTGGTCAAACGGTCCACAATCACCCAGATGGTATCATGTTGCTTAGCTGTACGAGGTAGCTTAGTTACGAAATCCATGGTGATGTGTTCCCATTTCCACTCAGGTATCTCTAGCGGTTGCATCTTCCCACAAGGCTTTTGGTGTTCGGCTTTGACTTGTAAGCAAGTTAAGCACTTACCAACATAATCCACTACATCGCTCTTCAATCCTGGCCACCAGTAATCTCTTTTCAAGTCTTGGTACATCTTTGTAGCTCCTGGATGGATTGAGTACCTTGACTTATGAGCTTCATCTAAGATTCGACTTCTAAGATCACCATGGCGTGGGATCCACATACGGTCGAACCTAGTCTTAACTCCATGAGTGTTTTCCATCAACTCATCTTGCTGGCCATAAATCCTTTCCTTCTTTACTAACCCTTCATCTATTAACACTTCTGACTGCACCTTGATGATTTCTTCAAAAAGACTCGGGTTCATGATCAACTTGTATGACTTCACTGTTGCAAGGACTTCCTCATTCTTCCGACTTAACGCATCAGCGACCACGTTAGCTTTACCGGGGTAATACTTAATCTCACAGTCGTAATCCTTTATCAATTCTAACCATCTTCTCTGCCTCATGTTCAGTTCTTTCTGCTCGAAGAAGTACTTTAAACTCTTATGATCGGTATAGATAGTACACTTAGTGCCGTACAGATAATGCCTCCATATCTTAAGAGCATGCACTACAGCTGCTAACTCCAAATCATGCGTCGGGTAAGTACTCTCATGGACCTTCAACTGTCTAGACGCGTAGGCTATCACCTTCCCTCGTTGCATCAACACGCAACCCAACCCTTGATGCGAGGCATCAGCACAAACAACAAAATCCTCATCACCATCGGGTAAAGTAAGGATTGGAGCTTGCGTGAGTCTCTTCTTCAATTCTTCAAAGGCTTCCTCCTGAAACTTTCCCCAATTGAATACTATCGTCTTACGGGTCATACCGGTCAGCGGTGCGGCTATCTTGGAGAAACCTTCGATGAATCTCCTATAGTAGCCAGCTAACCCTAGGAAGCTTCGTATATCAGTCGGATTCTGCGGAGTCTTCCAATTCGTTATCGCTTCAATCTTAGCTGGGTCCACGGTAATCCCCTCCGGGTTAACCACATGACCTAAAAATTGCACTTCTCTTAACCAGAACGCGCACTTCGAAAACTTGGCGTACAACCTTTCTTTCTTCAGAACTTCCAATACCTCTCTCAGATGCTCGGCATGGTCAGACTCGCTCTTTGAATAAATCAATATATCATCGATGAAGACGATAACCGACTTATCCAACATCGGTCGACACACCCTATTCATCATGTCCATAAATGCTGCAGGAGCATTTGTTAGACCGAATGACATTACAAGGAACTCGTAGTGTCCATACCGCGTTCGGAACGCTGTTTTAGGGATGTCTACCTCTTTCACCTTCAGCTGATGGTAGCCTGATCTGAGATCTATTCGTGAGAACCAACTCGAACCTTGCAGTTGGTCAAACAGATCGTCTATCCTAGGCAAGGGGTATCTATTCTTTACCGTAAGCTTATTCAACTCACGATAGTCTATGCACATTCTCATACTTCCATCCTTTTTCTTCACAAACAAAACCGGTGCGCCCCATGGAGAAACACTCGGTCTGATAAAACCCTTGTCGAGGAGTTCTTGCAGTTGGGACATCAATTCCTTCATCTCGGACGGTGCTAGACGGTAAGGCGCCTTCGCGACGGGCTGGGCTCCTGGTACTAGATCTATCTGAAATTCTATCTCTCGCTCAGGTGGCAACCCCAGAAGATCCTCAGGGAATACTTCTGGGTAGTCGCGCACAATAGGAACATTCTTCATTTCTTTCGTCTCGGCCGTAGCGTTGACAACATACGCCAGGTAGGCACCGCACCCTCGCCTTAACAAACCCTCGGCTTTTATCATCGAAATGACATTAAGCCCATAACTCTCCTTATCACCATAAACCGTCACCGCACTACCATCCAATGACTTTAACCTTATCATCTTACTTTTACATACTATCTGAGCCTCAAACTCAGACAACCAATCCATACCCAAGACTACATCGAACCCTCCTAAGGCCATAACATACAAAGTAACAGGGAACTCATGTCCCTTTAACTCTATCTTACAATTCTTAACCATTCTTGTTATTTTCACCGAAGTGTCACTTGCGGTTTCTACTACAAAAGTTTCAGACACTCGGCAGCCTTTCATTTTAGCGAGTTTACTGAATGTCGTAGCTACAAAACTTCTATTCGCACCAGAATCAAATAATACTAAAGCAGAAATGCCGTTTACTAGGAACGTACCAGTGACAACATCCGGAATCTGCTTGGCTTGTTCTTGGGTCAGCATGTAGGCTCTAGTTCTTGGCCTAGCTTGATCGGCATTCTTCCTTCCACTACCTCCAGCTTCAATCTCTGTACATTCCCTAGAAAAGTGACCTGTCTTACCACACTTGTAGCATGCAGGCTTCACACTGCACTCATTGGCATAATGCCCTACCTTCCCACACTTGTAACAGGCATTCGACCCCATTCTGCATTCTCCACCATGAGCCTTTCCACATTTGAGACAAACATTAGAACTTTTACCCCACTTGCACTCACCACCATGCCTCTTTCCGCAGGTCTTACACGATCTCTTCTCCCACACTTTCTGTTTCTTATCCCTGGAGTTCCATAACTGAGTACCGGGTCGTTTAGCAGGAGTGACCCCTTTCTTCTCTTTCTCTTCGTCCCTTTCCACCCTATCATCCGCGGCCACGTCAGCATAGACCATTTCCGCGAGTCCAACAGCCGAATCAAAAGTAGCAGGTTGAATCGCCCTGACTAACATGCGGACCTTTTGTGGCAACCCCCTCACATAACACTTGATTCTCTTGACCTCAGTGTCAACCATGTCAGGCACCAACCTAGATAGTCGGTTGAACTCCGTGGTATACTCACGATGCGTCATCATACCGGCTTTTAAATTCTGGAACTTCATCTCCGTTCTTTCAACCTCGGCATCTGCACAGAACTTCTTCATTACCAACTCTTTCAAATCTTCCCACTTCATCTCTTTGATCTCTTCACGGGTCTTCCTCTGCTCCACACTCTCCCACCAATACATAGCCTCATCTACGAATGACTGAGTAGCATAACCCACAGCTTGGTCGGGACGGCATTCGCTAATGCGGATAACCTTGTCCATAGCGGTTATCCACTGGAGAGTAGCGATTGCGTCTCCTAAACCAGTCAGCTTAGGCGGGTCACAACCTTTGAAGGACTTATAGCTGCACCCACCTTGTCCTCCTCTCCTATCATCGACTTTCACAGACTTGTCCCCACTCGAGGCCCCTCTTTCACCTTCCCCATCCTTTCTACCATCACCACCCGCTCCTTCAGCAGTTCGTTCACGGCTTCCAGCAGATCCTTCGGGATTCAGGTTCTTCACCGCAGCAACTACAGCCTGAACAATGGCTGCTTGAACTGCAGGGCTAAGTTGAACTTCCTCGTTGTTATTCTGGTCTCCTCCAGCTGCGCTTCCTTCATCTTCGGTGTGGGAAGCTTCTTCTACCGAGGGTTGCCGGACAAGACGAGGCCTGCCACGACGCCCAGTGCGACCCCCAGTTTCAACAAATTCTCCAGCTCCCGCCATCAGTATCCTATATGAGAAAACACAAACATCATCACTCAAGGAACTATTTAGTACAAGGATAGTAAGGCTAACAGGTAATAACAGTGGCCAGTTGTGATTAGCTGATCACGTTACTTTCCGTGTCCTATACACTTCCCTTTATGAGTCTATTTGTGCTGGTTCTACTTAAGCAGTTTGTCAAATCAAACAATCAATTATTCCTATCCCTGACGTTCACATATCTTTCCTTTCTCATTAATATATATCATTTAATCATACACCTTACCTTCACTGATCTTGCTTGAGCGACACATGGCATTCTTGAACTGGCATCTTCTTTCCTTTCTTACTTAAATCCCATTCTCTGTTCGAGTCTAAGCATGTAGGATGCTTAAATCTCTCGAACTTTGCTCTGATACCAACTTGTAAGGCCCCGTTACCGGTAACCCTACTTTCGTGTTGGATTTACTCATAAACACAGTTCTAAATATCAGAGTTAATTAAAAACTTTACGCGGAATATAAAACTTTCATAAAACATTACATATCAATTCATAATCATGTCTTTAAACATTCCTCTTGTCTTTCAAAATCAAAACGTAACTTATAAAACATATCGGATCTTCAGATGCCAGGCTTTAGTCTTCTGCCATGTGTCCTCCACTCAAGCCAGCTGTCTCAACCTACTCACCTGCGTGCATACTAAAAGTCAGCTACGCTGAGTGAGTTCTAGTTAATCATACACTACCATGCAATACCTTGTTACATACATACGTACTTAACCTCATAACTTTCTTTCATACACACATAAGTACTCATACCTTCATTCTTACTTACATACTTTCTTTCTTACTTACATACTTTCTTTACATTCATAATCATACGTTTTAAAGAGCCTTTCGCCCTATAACCTCACAGATATTATGAGGGTCTGGTCCCTAACATCACAGATATTATAAGGGTCTGGTCCCTAACATCACAGATATTATAAGGGTCTGGTCCCTATCATCACAGATATTATGAGGGTCTGGTCCCTAACATCACAGATATTATTAGGGTCTGGTCCCTAACATCACAGATATTATTAGGGTCTGGTCCCATGTTTTCGAATATTAGTAGGGTTCGATTCCCTCTTCGTTACCATACAACCATATATCATACCTCGGGTATTATTAGGGCTCGGTACCCCTTTTGTAACCATACAACCATACAACCGTCATTTCCTTCTTTTATTAACTTTCTTACGTTCATACACATAAACATACATATCATACTTGCCATATTTATAACGTTACAACCTGACCGTACGTGCAATATCCGAAGATCGTTCACGAACCATCAAGCAATCATTCATACATATCACATATATCACCTATGGCATACACTTATCACTTTGGATAAATGTATTAACAACACATCAAGTATGCACACAGCCCCGAAAACATAACAAGGAATGGGGCTAGAAACTCACCTGGATCCTGTTACGCTCGCCGTTGATTGTAATTCCTTTCTTTAACTGGGCTCGGCTAACTGTATAATATTTACACATATCAATTACTGCTACTACTATTACTACTACTCATTTTCGATAACCGCCTTAACACATTTTCCATTAGGTTTTTAATTTATTTCATAAACGAACTTCACTTCAGGCGAATCTTGGAAACAACTTGGTTCTGGCTTGATTCGATCGAATAGGAACACGTTCGATCGAATACAACACGTTCGATCGAATAGGAACACGTTCGATCAAACAGGAACACGTTCGATCGAATAGGAACACGTTCGATCGAATACAACACTCATTCGATCGAATACAAAACTCATTCGATCGAATGAGTTGGAGACCATTCGGTTGCTTCCCTATTCGGTCGACTGGACTTGTTCGATCTACGCATTCGATCGAATGGACTGATTCGATCGACTGGTTCGATCGAATGAGTCTGATTCGACTCCTTCAAGCTGGGCGACGGAGAAACCCACGGGTTTTCCAGATTTTCCAGATTTTTGACCCAAAATCGAAGTTTTTGACATGGAAATGCTCGGGATTGAAAGGGCTATCGATTCCTAGTACTTTTAAACACAAAAGCTTGCATTTTGACACCAAAACAAGGCGGTTTTTGACCCGAAAACTCAAGTTACGTTTTTGCTCGATTTGAGGCCGAAATGGTTATGAAAACGGATGATTTTCGAGAGGGACTTACCAAAAACGATTAGGAACAAGATTGTGGACTCGGATTTGTGATTTGAGAAATTTCTCTCTCTAGCTTCTCTCTCTAGAAATGAGAGTGTTTGGGTGGGTGTAAGTGAAGGAAGATGGTGAAAATGGTGGAAGTGTCAAGAACTTTCGTTTATATACTACGGGTTTGGTTAGGCTCGGGTTGGCTTCCTACGGGTCGAGACAGGCCGAGTTCATAAAATAACTAAGCCCAAGACCCGTTCCTTACTCGACATTAAATAACTAAAACGTGAAATTACTAAACATAACTTTCTTTTATTTATCAATATAAAAATTTTAGGATGTTACAATTGCCGTTGGCGCATGTTCAACTCTTTTTGATCAAAGATATGCTTCAAACTCTTATGATCAGTGTACACAGTGAATCTTACTCCCTAGAGATAGTGCCTCCATATCTTAAGTGCAAAGATTATGGCACCTAACTCTAGATCATGAGTCGTATAGTTCTTTTCGTGTACTTTGAGTTGTCGAGAGGTGTAAGCGATTACTTTCTTGCGTTGCATTAGTACACATCCCAAACCCGAGTGAGATGCGTCACTAAAGACTACAAAATCCTCAGTACCTTCTGACAAAGCCAAGATAGGTGCTTGGGTGAGTTTCAATAAAGTCTGTGAATTGTTTTTTTTATTCTAAATATAAACTTTTATAAACAACCAAGAACACCAAGAAAAACCGTTACCTCCACAAACAGCCAGCAACCAAACAAAAGACAAGAACTACATGAACAAAAATTTACACCGCATCGACCAATATATATGTCTACTTTTTGAACTATTGTTGTACCAAAGAAACTCATTCAACTTTATATACCAAATTGTATCTTCGATCTTCACCTGTTTTCCTTAAAACAAATCAAAGTATACAAATGGAATTTCAATAAAGTCTGTCAATTCTCATTTTTTTTCAATAAAGTCTGGAATTTCAGTGTAGATCTAAATTCTAAGGTCTGGGATTTGGTACGTAAAGTAATTAAGTTTTATATTTGGTTCATTATTTCATTTTTTTTTATCTTTTCATATAGCCTAAAATCAATATGTGAACAGATAACACCACCGACTCCAATATAATACCTAAGAATTATATTGATAAACAAGTCAATTTTTGGAATTCTAATATAACTAACAAAGTTGTGATGTTTTGGTTGAAAGTATAGATCACACAATTGTTTAACTACTTGAGAAGATAAATTTATGAATTAACAAACGACCCAACATAATTACATAAAAATGCACCCCGATAGAGCGTGACATCACTCAAATTTTAAGCCTGCAACGAATCGTCAAATATGAAATAAGATTAATTCAATGTGTTATGATTATATTCTCTCTGTTTCAAGTTTCATTAACACCAGTAAAATCAAGAAGAGATAAAACATTTAGAATTAAACATTTTAATTCAATCAAATATTAACTGTCTTGGCCAGGCTACTTCTCGTCTTGTTAGTAAAACAAAAAGTAAAAGATGAACATGTGATATTGAACGAACAATCTGCTGGACCTTTATTAATTAAACATGGTAATCACCAGACACATAAAACTATTGATCATCACCCTGTTTATACTTTTAACTATACAAAAACTTAACCAACTCAGACTCAAATTGCTAACTTCTAAACATATATAAATTAGATAACTCAAAAAGTAAAGACTAATTTTCAAACTACTAATTAAATCAAAATAATTAAACTCTTACTAAATGCCTTTTTAACTTTTATTAATTCTTCGAAACGGACACATTAACCTTCTTGATGACCAGCTTCAGGATTTACTTCCAATAAAGTACATGAAAGAAAGGCGAGGCTTGGAGTTTTACCTCAAAGTTAAGATAATCTCATTAATCTACGGTTTATAGTTCAATCGACGAAAGAAGCCGAGAATGTACAATAATTGTTCGTAGTTTTACGAGGTCTAAGAATTAATTATGAATTCATTGAGGGCTAGAGATGGTCGCCGGAGAAAAAAAAAAACTAGTTGCACACAAGGAGATGGCTGTCTCACTTTTGAGGGGGAGGTGGATAAAAATGACCGATCTTGTTTGAAGGCAGTCACGTTTAAAGATACGGTCAATGGGTTTAATTTGGTTTTATATAGTTGATTTGGATGGCATATAATGGTTGCATTTATTTTTTCATGAGTTCAAACATTCATAACTTAAAGTTCACTTTTTTTTCCTTTTTTTTTTGTCACTGATCACAGAATTCTTGATAGTGTCATTTTCAAAAAGACAGTGTCACAAGCGTATCGGTTGTACATATTGTACATAAAAAAATGCGTTGGCACCACGCGAATCCTTTATGGTCTTCCGAGCTCGTCCATGTGTGTGGGTCATGGTAAATCTTCACCACATGATGGTGCATAAGTTTTTTATAATGGCATCTTGATCTCTGTTTTAGTCTCATAAACTGAAAAACGTAGTTCAATGGATGACATAAACATAGCCCGTATGTTTATTTTTGTGTGTTAGTTAAGTAGCAATCTTGTTTTCAGTTTGCTAGCCTCTAGCTAATTACTGTTACATATAAAAAACAACTTGTAAAGTTGTCTTTTTTCAACTCTTGCATAAAACTTTTAACGAATATACTTTTAGGGTCTTAGTGTCTTACACTTTCAGCGCGCGTGTATACAATATAGTTTCTTTTTTTCAACTACACAACTTTAGCAAATATACTTTTAGGCGCCTATACTTTTAGCACGTCTATCTTTAGGCCCCTAAACTTTATTTACAAACTTTTGTTCGTTAATCTTTTGTCACAGAAGTTTCACATTAGGCCTCAGTACTTCTAGCACATAGACTTTTACATTCCTAAACTTTATTTGTAAACTTTGAATCGTTAGAACTTTGCCATAAAAGTTTCATATATATACATTTTGTCCTATCGATTTTAGTTTTTAAATATTTATATTTTGACCCCTTAACTTTGATAATGAAACTTTTGCCACGTAATTTTTACTGTAACGAATCAAACCGAAACCATTGACTTTCCACCGTATGTACCCATTGCAACACGTGGGTGGAAATACTTGTTTGTGCTGTTATGTGTGAGTATTTATGTTGATATCATAAAGTATAGAGGACCAAAGGAGTTATTTGACTAGGTTTTAAGGCTTGCTCTAAAAAGAAATATTAGTTATGAAAATTGGTTTCAGTTTATTGATTGGAGCAAGATTTCATTTTTATTCATCGGTGGAAAATGCACTTAAGCTCCCCAATCACTACTCATTTCATCTTTAACCTCTGGTTTAGTTTTAGATCGCAAAATGTGAGATTTTAACATTAAAATCTAATTTTAACACTGTAGTGCTTAAACAGATGTTACATTAAGGTTTTAACCATTTTCAAACCATAAAGTTAGGTTCTTGTCTTCATTTAATCAAAAGTAAAAAGCTCACCGTTGTTGGAGTTTGTTATGGTTGTCAGCATGTAAGTTTCTCTTCAAAGGTGTAACATCTCGAAAATTTCATGTCAAATTTACCAACCTTTAAAAGTTAAAGGAGCCAAGGTATAATATCCCGAACAAAGAGAAGGTATAAATATGCATAAGAGTAACGTTCAGACCTTCATTCTGATATTTTATAAATCAAGGGACTAAGTAGTAATTAATTCAAAGTTAAACTTAAGGGTTAAGAATGAAAATAACCCAAGTTGGTTAGACGGATCGTCTAACCATTTAGACGGCGTGTGTTAAGGTATAAAAGTTTTATGGTGGTTCTGACTGATTAGACGGGCCGCCTAATATTTCATGCGGTCCGTCTCATATGAGATACCCCGTCTAAACTTGAGATAGGTTGTCTCAACACAAAATCATCTATGCATTTTTAATAGCGGAATCTTGACATTTTGGCTATATAAGAGGCTTCCATGCACGTATACTTTCATCCTACCATCCTCAATCACTCTCAAACCTTTTCACGTCCATATTAAGCAAGCTCTTGACGTTCTATTTTCTTCATGATAAAGAAAGGTGTTCAAGATCTTGTTCTTCACATCTAGATGATGTTGTACCACAAGGAGGTTCCGTAGAGACATTCATATTATCCTCCGAAACATTTCTACACCATTTAAACCTTGTTCATGCTAATTTTGAAGTTACTTCACCATAAAGTTGTGTTCTGGTATTTTGGTGCAAAATACAGGTAAGCAAAGGTGTTATGGTCATACAGAAGTTCTAATAACGTGTTCCCATAGTGTTGGAAAGTACTAACAAGTTGTTTTTTAGGTCGAGCTTAAGCTTAGAATTAAGGTAAATATGTTTAAGACTCTTTTAACTATGTTTCCTTACGTTTAAGTAACGATCCAAGCGATTATCGATCAAACCTTCGTAAAATAATAGCATGATTATGTCAGAAGTATTTTTAGGCAAGCACCAAAATGTATTATCGTTAAACAAACATTGATTTTATGTTTAAAATAAAATGCGTTTTAACAAAACACACATGTATAGAAGATTAGACGGACCGTCTAACATTTCAGACGACCCGTCTACCACACATGTCATAGGAGGTATAAGTCAAGTAGTTAGACGACCCATCCATTTAACGAGACCGAATAATAATGAGATAGTCCGTTTAACATATACGAACCATCTAATACTTACTCCCTATGTAAACAAACTTTTGGTCAAACGGTTAAAAAGAGGCTTATACGGTCCGTATAATCATCATACGGTTCGTCTAAAGCCACATATTATTATTTTAGTGGAAATTATGCTTTATACTATTAACCGGACATGAAAAACAAGGTTTAAATGATAAAACCCAACCACTATGGTGTGCAGCCGGATCCAACTAAATCCCGGAATTTAGGTAAACCTATTTATTATAGGTTAAGCATCCGATAACGTAAAAAATTATCATAACTAGTTGACTTGTCTATGTACGTTATTATAGGTTAAGCATCCAATAATGTTGACTTGTCTATGTACGTTAATGATATGCTCCATGAGACAGAATAAATGCTTTGTTGAGTTATACATAAATTATATTTGTGTTTTTACGAAAGCTTGAAAATGTATTTGAGTAAGTTAACGACTTACCAGCATATAATCTGATGTATTTTCAAAACTGTTTTTGGACCATACAAGAATGACCGGGTTAAAATATTAGATATATAGTCATTAGATGCTATTTGATGAGTCAGATATTTAAATTATAAAACAATGTAATTTATATTTTGAATCAAAGAGATTTTTTACATTAAAAACAGGTATTTAAATCCCGGAATTTTATAAAAAAGAATATTTTATTAAAGGACTTCTGCTAAAAGAAGAAAATTCTGATATATTCACAAAACCACTACTAACTATTGGTCATACGTCTATGACAAAGAGAACTTTGCTTAAGCGAAAATATTTTTGAAACGAAACTAATGTTTAGGTAAAAGATCGCCTAAAGTGTAGCTGTGGCTTAGGCGAAAATTCACCTTAAGCAAAAGAATCGTCTAGGTGAAATTGTCTAACTTTCGCCTAGATTGGTCATGTGAAAGTAGGACTTAACTATAAGGTAAGATCAAATTAAGAATAAGTCGAATGTATGGTTAGACGAAAGTTCCGAAATAATTAAAAGAAAGTAAGTGCAATTGAAGTATCCTAACTTTCGCTTGTGCACTTAAGAGAAAGTGCATTAGTTCCGAGTTGCTAGGTTTATGAAACACTTGAACCATTTCACAAATGAACTTTGTTCGGTATCCGAGTATATTCTGCATAGGGAGAAATCACCCAGCGTAAAATGGATTCAATGCATAACAAGTGAAATTGAAATTTAAAAGATAGAAACCAAAATGTATATGTAGACATACGATTAGGAAAGTGTAAACATATGGGGTTAAAACCCCTACAAGTGCAATGTCAATGGGAAATTGGTGTTGAAAAATTTATCATGAAGAAAAAAAAACACTGTTTATAATGTATATAATTTCTTCTTTTCCGTTATAAAAAATAAAGAAAACAGAAAACATAAAAAGAAAAGCGTGTTAGATATTCCAATCAAATAAGGTATTTAGATTACCTTTCGGAAAGCAAAAGTATTCAAATAAAAAAAACATCAAAAATATAAGAACGATAAAAGTTACACTTTATGCCATCTTTTGTCACTATAACTATATGAGATTGCAATATCATTTCATACGGAAAAAGAAATTCAGGAAGCCACCAAAAAAATCTTAATTATTAAGAGTTTATTCAGGAAGCCGCCAAACAAATCTTAATTCTTAAGAGCTTTACGAAAGGTAATCTAATATCTTTTATTCATATTGATATAAGATCGTTCTGCTGCTAGTTCTATCATAAATCATAATTATTTCCGGATTCAAATATGTTTTACTTTTATAGAGTTAAACGTCCTATGTTTGATACCTGTATTAACCGCGTCGTTTCTAACCTATTAAACCCGTTAAGTCACGAATTATCAGCCTTAATATTGATATAATTAAGATCATTCTGCTGCTAGTTCTATCATAATTAATCCTGGATTCAAATATTTTATTCTTTCAACCTGGTTTTCGTAGCAAGATCTGAAATTTTCACTCCAGAAATTCAAATCTTTCACATCTCATGGTTCTTACTTCTTAGACACTCTCCTAAAATGCTGCTTATTTCTTACATAAAGTTCCAGGCTTGAACCATTTGTTACTGGATCTTAAAGGCTTTGAATATATACTAAAAGCTTGGATTTTGAAACATAATTCAGAATTGAAACAAGGTGTAGGCCTGGAACTGGATAAGGTATTGTTTTGGCTTATTAGAGACCACAAAATATTTTTGTGAATATCTTTGGTTTGACCTTATATCTTTGTTATTATCAAATAGTTGTGGTTTTGAGGGCATGTTTTATGTGTTTGGACCACTCTAATCAAGTCATTTTCTGGGAAGGTTTAATTAATTTCATAGAAAAACAACCGACAAGGGTTATGCTAATTTAATTTAATTGATTCCATGGGATCTAAACATACATGCGTTTGGGTATGTTGCAGGTCACTAATCACTTCCTTACGCGTTTTAGTCGATCAAGCAAAGAAACACCCGTCCTTTAATGGATATCCTGTACGGGACATGGTTCCCTGAGCTGGTAACTATTAACGTTTTGAATATATTATGAAAGCCACAAATTGTTCAATTACAATGAGAGATATAAATACAATACAATAACTAATATCTAAGGATACTATTAAATACAAATTATATGCAAACTAACTGTGTGGAGACAATCACTCTAATATATTGACCAGACATGATTTGCTCTTTCATAATCAATTGATTTGATCACAATCCTTAATAGTAACTATTATTATACTGACTGTTTTTTTTTTTGTTTTAAATAGTGTGATCATTAACTTAAACTTACCAATGATAGGATGGAGATTTCTCAGAGTTCCTTAACCAACATCAACAAACACATCCTTATTATGAGTTTGCGGATTCATCTTCTTCACCAAGTTTCAATGGTTACCAAAATCTGATCACTAGAGATGAATCCATTAGTGCAGCTACCATTAGCAGAGATTTGGATTTGGACAAACAAGACAGTTATATGGATATTTCAACTAGCTCTTTTGCTCCTATTGGTGGATCTTCATCCACCAATTTCACTGTATCTTTTGGAGACTACAACTCATCAACAGCTTTAAACCAAAACCAACTTTATGGAGGTTACAATTTGGCATACCATGACGCAACAAAACGTAAAGACGATACAAGTCTAAACGAACTTCTTGGATCCATACAGCTCCCTAAAAGAGGTTCTACCACAAGAAGGAACCATAAACAAGCCAAAGAACATATCATGGCTGAAAGGAAGAGAAGGGAGAAGTTGACTCAGCGCTTCGTTTCTTTGGCTGCTATCCTACCCGAAATTAAAAAGGTACATGTTTTCGGACCATCGCACTTTATTGTTTCAATTTATAATTGTGTAACCGTTATATACACGTTTGTCGACCATAAGCATTGAACACACAACCACAACCTTTCCTACACCCTTATACCGCTAGGCAACATGCCTTTAAATTGGTACAACTTATATAACATCTAACAACTGTAACGTTAGAAATTAAAATTTCCCGGTTTAAGTACATCCCATATGAAAATTCAAATGAGTAACACTCATAGAAATTAAGTTCTTGTTTATCATCAATCATGGATGCCATATATATGAGATTACCTTTTTGGCTAGAGTGGTAGAAGTAGATAGTAATTTACAGGTAGAGCTTGTATGTTTCGTGTTCTCAGTTTGGCATATATAGATGCCTTTTTGAATCATGTAATTTCACTTTAAGATTAAACTATTTCGCAGATAAGCGAAACTAATAACTGGTTAAGCTAGAATGATCTAGGAAAAGAACCACAAGTTCTTTTATGTGATAATTTGATCAAAGTGTTAATTTGTTGTCTTGAAAGACCAAATGAATCATTTATATAGGGGTTGAACCATAATAACGTTTAATTTGGCAGTTATAGGAGTTACTGCAGGGAACCATCGGCAGTAACTCTATTTCTATTAACATTCAGTAATCGTTGTTGCTGGCCAGTAGTAACTTAGGTGCTACCAACCTTCATTAGCTCAATTCCAACAGATGTTCAGTAAGTTATTTGCTATTGATCTTCAGTAGCTCACTTTCTACCGAACTTTAGTAACACAATTGCCACTGATTGTCGTCCCCCCCTTTGAACCCCCCCCCCCCCCCCCTTTCTCCCCGGGGCAGGTCTATAGAAGTCATAATAATATTTAACGTGGACTCTACACCTCATAACTCAATCAATATCTATTATAAATTTATAATCTCTCATTTAGTCTACAAGTGAATTGCAGTTCAAAAAACTAGCTTCATAATACTCAAATCAGCAATAGAGTTTGGCCCATTACATGTGTTATATATATTTTTAGTAACGCATTTAATTATATACATACTAGAAAAGGCGCAGTAGGAAATAGCTAGATAGGAAACACGATTAAAAAGTGAAATGACAAGTAGAGCTGGGATTACGTACAATAAACACATGGTCTAGTTAATCAAAATTTCATACTAATTAGTTGTTTGTGATCTAATATGCTATTGAAAAATTAAATTTAGACAGGTATTCAAAGCTTTATCACCCACCCTTAGATCCATTAATTCACAAGACAAGTATATGGTTATAACTCAAGATATATAGCACATTCTAAGTAGTGGGTACATTAGCATGAATAAGATGTTAACTGTAAACATGAAATTGGTAAGCAATTAATCATTCAAGGATGTATCTCATTTTCATATATCATGTACTGGTCACAATCATATTCAGTAACACTAGAGCTTTATGTCTAATGTGTACAATAATTTAACCTTTCGAATGATCTTTATTCTAGATGGACAAGGCCACAGTGCTGGATGATGCAAGTAAACACATTAAAAATCTTCAAAACCGAGTGAAAGAACTCGAAGAAACATCAACTAGCGGGAAAAATATCATCCAGGAATCAACTACTTCAATGAGCAAATCCAAGTCTCATGGTGAACTAGAGGCATCTTATTTTATTGATGAGACAAACCCTTTACCTTGTAATTCTGATTATAATCCTGGGATTAAAGTAAGAAAAATAGGCAGCAATGTACTAGTAAGAATTTACTGCCAGAGAAACTCGTCGATCGCATTAAAAGCCCTATCCGAAATGGAGAGACTTCATTTTACGGTCATGTGTAATAGTGTTCTTCCAGTATCCGATACTGATGCTCTGATAACCATTATTGCTCAGGTATGTGCATTAATTAGTAGTCAACCACTTTGAAATATGTCCGTTTTGTCATTATATTTGGCTAAGCGTTCGGTCTATTTTTTTCGTAGATGAGTGAAGAGTTCATCGTGACAGCCAACGATCTTGTAAAATGCTTGCGGTTATCCATTTCAAATTTCCAATGACATGTAATCGATTGATCTGAAGATTATTAATATTGGTGTACTACAAGTTCATAACCTTGGTTTCTTATTCGTAGTATGTAAGCCATATGGTTTCAAAATAATACATGTGTTCTCATTTTGAGGCTGTTATTTCTTAACAGCAGGCTATTTTTTCGTACTAATATTTTTTTGTTCAATTTCAATGTATCACATATTTTTTTGAAATAAATTGCTTTTGTCAAAACATAACACAATATCTTTCTGCTTGTATCATGTCACACTCTATATCTCCTTCCAAGTTCATAGTAATAATATGTAGTTTATCTTCTTCCCTAATAAACTACCCTTGACGATGCGTCGCAATCAGGTCAGTCTCAATCTTTTTGGAGGACTAAAGCGTATAAATATCAAGTCCATGTTCTAAAGAAAAATAGCTTTTATTCTATAGCTCTTATGCCATCTATATTCAATGCGTATAGACAACAAACCTTATTATAAACAATCTCAAAACCAAGATTACCTACATATAGTTTTCTACTTTTTAAAATTTAGGGGCGCTAGAGAAATGGACGCCTAAAGTCATTGTTTTATTTCACTCCCCCTTATAAGCCTCCTGATCACAATGCAAAACCATCCGTTTTTAATCAATATTTTTGTTCATGACAGATCCCATCTCTTTCTTTCACATATACTACTACAAGTCCTTATTACCTGGCATCTGCTTATACCATGCAACCATTATTAAAATATTATTAAAGTAAGAGACTAACTAGCATCTGCAATCGTCTTTAACAGCAACTACAATTCAATACACTGAATAGATTAGATCTTTGGTCAGGGCTTGATCCTATAAAATAATAATAATAATAATAGACGCTCTAAACACACGCTAACATAAAACAAATCTAGGTTATACATAATTTTGACTTAGAACCGCCTAAACATGAATAGGTACCACAACGTACGCTAGTAAGTCCACAAGTAGCTATACAATTCCTAAGAAAGGTCCTCACGAACTAACCTACGGTAGCTTAGCTAATTATCAACAAAATCCTCAATCTTTGTATTAGCGGTTTAGGTGTCTAGCCCTAAGTTACAACGTACATTGTCAGAAACGTAAAAATGTTTCAATCATGTATGGTTAGCAAAAGCATGAGGATTAAACATACAATCAATCAAGTATAGTTAAACGATTATCAAAAATCATCTAAATATAAATGATGCATGTTAGTTGCATTTTTATGCTTTTTCTAATACTTAACATTAAAATTTTACCATATCTCATTCGTTTATTATATTCACATCACGTTATTTTGTGAAATACGTGTTTTAGTTGGGCAAAACCTACTTTATATCGCTTTTATTACTTTTGCAGGTGTGCAGCGATTGGTAGGGAGGTATCGGAAATACTTGGTTTGACGAAATCAAGACTTTCGAGGTTTTATCATGTCTTATTTCTTATTTACGACCTTTAAAACAATTGTTCAAGAACACTTCGCCAATTTCTTTTGAATCCGAGCCCACTTTTCCCCCACTAGCTTTACGTTACGACCGCTAAACAAACTCGCAAAGGAAAATTTGGGATAAAAAGACATCATTTTCGTACCGGAAGGGATGTTTATTGTTGTTAATGAATATAAATTAAAAGCTGGTTTAATAAATCAAGTCATTCAACATTAAAACTAAAACGGATGAATTATTTTTATCCAAAATAGGACATGGGGATTGGGGAGAGTAACGTAAACAGAATAAATTTCATATTTGATATGGTTATGAACTTATGGAGAATGTATTGTAACAAAATAAAGAAATTCAAATGGGCTGAACTCTTAGATGAATACAATTAACAAAGTCCGGATCTATTGGAGATTGGATAGGCCCACAAAAGAATAGTCCAAACTATGGCCGTCCAAACCGCTCGTCGCTCGAACTCGCTCGCCGCTCGCTCGGAAAATGCTCGAAAAATGCTCGCTCGTTTTTACGCTCGATTGAAAACGAGCCGCTCTGCTCGGTTCGGTTTGTAAACGAGCCAAGCAACGAGCAAAGGTCTGCTCGGTTCGGTTCTGCTCGAATATTTTTTTATGTATTTTATATATAATTATATATGAACAAATATATAAATATATAGACAAAACACATAAATATAAGTTTACAATTATTTTTACCCCTTAAAATTTTTCATATTCCTCCAATTTTACAGTTTTATTTGTTTGATTCAAGTTTTTAGATTACTAGAAGTTTGTTTAAATGATCATTATATCTCATTTCAAACTTATTTTTCAATAAAAAATTACAATATATTACATGTTTGTCTATAAACTACTAATTTATTTATAAAATATATTATTTACAACCTTCAAATTTGTTTTTTATTGAAAATTTTAAAGTGAAAAAGAAATAAATAATGCTCGAAATCGCTCGACGTTTGTTCGAAAAATGCTCGATTTGATTTTGGCTCGTTTCGGTTTTCGCTCGGTTCGAATTTCAGCCGTTCGGTTCGGTTCGGTTGTAAACGAGCCAAGCAACGAGCAAGCTTTCGCTCGGCTCGGCTCGTGAATAGCCCTTGTCCAAACACCCTCCGTGGATTAAAATTGAAGTACTTTTTCGGATTAAACAAAAATCTATACACAATTACACAGATGGTGCATGATGTTTGAGTAAAGTAACACCATTGGATATTAAGGCCTTAGTAATAAGTTTGGGTTTTAAGCTTATTTTTGTAACAAGTTTGGATGTTAAATTTAACTTCTATTAACTTTTCTATTAAGATTAAGGGCATTTCATATTATCTAAATTTGAAGGACTAATCATGTAACTTAATTGGATGAGGGACTGATTATGTGACACAAACGCATATATAGTGGTGGCCATAATTTTGTCTCACAAAACTCCGCTACCTGAACTTTGCTTGTCCACAAACAAACTCTCAAGCACCAACTGAACAACAATGAACAAAAAACGAAAAGGCCACCCTACAAAATGCAAGCTATAAGACCAAAGTGCATACGATGTTCGTAGGTATACGTCAACAATATATTCACACAATCACACCTAATCAAGAAATATGGAACATGATTTTGAAAAACATGGACTACCTAACTCGACTTCGTGTACTCAATAGTCTAGATATGCATAAAATCATACCCCTCACATATATGCTAAACTCGGTTCATTTCTGTAAACTAGTAAACATTGTCCTAGTCTATATGACTATATGATATCATTCAATAGTAAACAAATAAAATCTTTTATCATAAGCTTGTATAATAATCAAATTTCCCCCAAATAACAACAATAATGCACAAATAAAGATGAATTATACGGGGTTGTTATGGATTTATAAATTGGCTAACGGCTGACATCCAGACCAAGCTAAGCTTAGGAAACAAGAAATAAACAATATTGCAAATCGAAACTTAGTTAGTTTTAACGGCTTTGTTTTTCAATATTTTCTTTTTCTTTTTTCTTTCCCGTTTTCTTTTCCTTTTTTTATTCTTTTTAAATGGCCAACATTTTGGCGGAAATAGCGAACTATAATGTCACAGGTACTTTAAACATTCACTAGACCAAATCGGGCTAACATAGTAAAAGATTTAGAAAATGTGTAACTCCATCAAATTTTCGGTCAGATATGAACACACTTATAAAGTATGGTGACTTAGTTATAATTAATCCAAAGTTCAAGTCCTGGGTAAAAAGTGAAAATATGGAAAGACATAAACACCTTATCTCTAAACATGATATAACGATATGTGCTATAATAAGACAATTTCAAACGACAAAGATCTAAAACTTCAAATCATATCTCGGGCTAGGAAAGAAATAGAATGTGAATATATGTTTCGTCTAGTACAATGTGAAAATGGGGCTTAGGGGACCATAACTTAGTGGTCCATGACGGGTGCATATTTATAAAAAACGATGTTAATTGAAACATGTTGTATGCCTCAATAAATGATAGCAAACTATTAACTATTTCATTAGCGCTCCATGAAGCCTTAAAAAATAACACAAGTCCAAAAATCGACATGTGTCTCATTACTAATCACGATCGAGCGATAGTACGTAGTCCGTTACTAATACCCTTAACAATCCATTATGGTATCCGAAATAGCCTAATATAAATAAGGCCATTGAGATTTTGGTTTCACACCATTCATTTTCTCTCACTCTCTTGTAAACCCAAGCTTCTTCTGGGAGCATTTTTTCACTGTCAAGGTTATGTCAGGTCATTAAAAGTTGTAGACTTGCATGTAGCTAGTTAAGCATGTCTGAGGTATGGGTTATGAGTTTATAGGTTTAGAGCATCCACAATAAGGACTCCAAAAGAAAACTAAAAAAACATGTCTAACAACCAGTCAATCCGTCACATTATAAAAACATCATTACTAAAAAAACACCCAAAGCCTAACCAATAAAAAATCTTAAAAACACCTAAAAGTAACACTGTCACATAATCATCACCTTTTTCAATATTTTTTTAATTCAAGACCCCCCCCCCCCCCCCACAATTTTTTTCAAACATGGACCCCCCACCTACAAAAAGGTATGTTTTTGATAATTTTTTTTATAAAAAGTCCACTAAAAGAATTAAAATTACATCCACGATAAACAAAAATAGGTGATGTGGACAAATATTCATAAAAAACTCTTTAAAAATGTCTCATTGAAAATGCTCTTACTCAATATCTAATCTAACAACTTTGACGCGAATATAGTCAAACCTTGTATGTTAGTTCTTATATGCATTAGGCTCTAGTATATAGTCCAACAAAAAAGTATATATTTAAAAAAAAATCAGTTCGTTCAACAACAATCATGTGAGGAAGACTGAGAAGGGCTTTCATCCAATGGGACGCCACCTGACAAGCAAGGAGGTTTCCCGCAACGCTGTTTGTCCTAAAAAAGTCCAAGACAGGATACGGTGTAAGTAAATTTTTAGATGTAACTTGAAATGGTTAATTGAAAAAAATAGATCAAGATTCAATGTTTCTCTTAAAGTGAGTGTCAAATCTTGCTTTTTGACGTTTTGAAAGCTCATACATTACTTACTAAAATAATTTGATCATTATCGGTTTAAAAAGTCAGAAATATCAATTATATTTTTTTATAAAAGGCAAAAATACCAAATATATTAAAAAAATTGTTTCAGGGAAAAAATCAATATTATATTTTTTTAATGTACTTCTTTTTCTAGAAACGAGGATTTATTTAGACTTCATCTATTCACACATTTCATGTTTCCATTTTGACACCAATAGAAGCATATTGATCAACATCAAATAAACAATACTGACACCTATTAATTTTGTCTCGTGGCATGAGCAATACGGTTCGGTCCATATCGATCAATATGGAACATATTGAGTATTCGGGTCGGATTTGTGTGTGTGCTTTGTCTTAAATTCTCTTTTGATAAGCATCATATTGAGCAACGTGCAGAAAGGTTTTTTAAACCTTTTTTTAGTTAATATCCATATTCATATAAGAAATAGCTAGGCATGATATGTATCATATTACCAACATCATATTATATGGTAATATGATACATATAATGTGCCATTTGTTTTAACTAATGTCAATATTTGTGTTCGTATAAAGAAGTTGCTGATGCATATCAACCTTATATGAAGCCTTGATATGCATTATATCGGGCAATATGATATGCATATGGTGTATTTTTTTAACAAATATCACTTTTTCTATATATATTGGACATTGATCGAGTTCTGGAAAAAGGATTCATTATATGCTTAAATAACTCTATTCGGTCCTCGTATCCGTCATACCAGATGCATGCAGCGTTGCTTCGGTTTACCACCCAAAGCGGGTCCGATAAAGGCATTATAAGAATCGAACAACCGACCTGTTAAAATATTCGACGAAAATATGGTCTGCGTTCCATCACGACATTATGAGAAAATTTGAGAATGAATGGTATAAGCCAGTGATAATTCGGTTATATAAATGGCTAATTATCACACCCTCAAATTTCAACTAGGGGAGATTTATCACAAGACGCATGACATACCATGATCTAGCCATTTGTCATATCAACCAAACACATGAAATAAATGAATCGTAGTTTATCATTCGTTAAAACACCAATTTTTTTAAATAACCAAACAATTCAAAAGTCATGTGAAAGCAAGGTTGCAAAAGTCGCTAGGCGGACGACTGGGGAGTTGGGTGTACTCAGAGTACTCGGATAATACTCGGAAATTGTAAATATAAAGAGAATTAGTTTTCGACTATTATATATATGTCAAATATCATAATTATACTAATATTTGTAACACAATAAGTAAAATTAAAATCAATATAAATAAGATAAATACATTTTTAAATATTAATTTATTATAAAATTTGCTAATCATTAACTTAAAAAAGTGATATTTTTTTAATATTATAAAAATATGAATTATATTTTATTTTTAAGTCAAATCCACCCAAGTTGACCGACTAAATGCGATTCTGATTGACCACAATTGATTAATTCTTAGTAACTAGGCGGAGTTAAATAAACTCTCCTCGGCGTTATACCTTGTAGGCTTGTAGCGAGTACCCGTGGAGTATTCGGCATTGGAGACATACTTTTACAACATCGTGTGAAAGCATAAAAGAAAACAATTTTACGAAACAAGTATCATGTGCCTAAACATGCACAACCTATAAGTCTTAAAGGAAAATGAAATATAGTCAATGCAAATAATGAAAAACTCCAAGCAAGCATGATATGTGCTCCCTATCACTATCTAGCGACATTGGAAAGTATCAATACTCAAGTGTCAACACATGGTTGGTGAGTTCATAAGTTAATATAAAGAAAATGATAAATGTAATAAGTATAAGTAGATTTGGCACATTTTTAAAATATCTGGGTAGCTAACCCGCTTACAAGCTACTAGACGGTTGAACCGAAGCTGACTGTATATATGTCTTCTTACCAGGTCTATCACCAACACTGGCATATATAAGTTAGGTAAATATAACACTCGTTTTACAACATCATAGCCGTGCTAGCGCGACTAGCCCGAGTGGGGTTTGTCAAACCAAGTTGTATTTCTCAATATAACAAAGTGATCCCATATAAACCTTCAATGATATAAGGACATTTAGTATAAACTTCTGATATACATAAGAAATTACGAAAAATCTAGAATAGGTTACTGCGCTTTCCTACAGAAAACTAGTATAAAGACAAGTCTATGTTTTCTCCCCAAAAACAAGCATGAGAAAATAATTCGTGTTTACTCCCCCGAAAACATGTATAAGAAAATAGTTTGTGTTTTCTCCCCCGAAAACCACTAAGAAAAGTATGAACTCACCTTATGCAAATGAGATTCCACGAAAAAGCTTAACGAAAGGAAGTGTGTCTGTCTAACCGATACCTAGTACAAGTCTTAGGCTATGAGGATGTGTTCAACAATACGACACCCTAAGACACACGTAACGACCCACACACAAACATGGACCTGACCCAACGACTCGTTGGTGATTGATAATAATGTCGATAGTTTTAAATTATTCTAACATGCATCTTATGTCACAACACAATCCAAACATCAAGCAATTGTCAAATATTCCAAGACCTGATCAAGAAATCTTTGAGACAGATTTTCACATGCAAAAACTAATTTACTTATCTAAGCATTTATTTGAGATAAATTCTACAAAAATTATCACAGAAGAACATATGAGTCAGGTTTCTCAAGGTATTTTTATTACATTTTTATTTTGGGTAAAACATTCACAACATTTTAATCATACAAGTATATACAGATAATTCATTAGATTTGCAACAAAAAGTATAGACTTGTCTAAACCGCTAAACTAAACCAACTCAAGAAAGGCCAGTTGGGTTAGTTTCCGGACTCAAAAGTATAAACTTTCAGAATTGGAATTAACTCATTTGGCTTTGTCACCATCAAGCTACGATGTCTGGAAAATAGATCAGAATTCAAATTTGCAAATCATATTTGACCTATAGTTTTGCAAAATCATAAAAACTATCAAGAACTCGTCCAAAAATTACAAACTATAACATTATGAAAACTAGACTCAAATTAGAAAGTCATGAAATCAAGAATGATCAAAACCAAGCATTATTATCGAGTTACACGTAAAACCATAAGCGGGTAAAATTCTGTCGACAATCTGATTTCAATCAAACCCTGGTAAAACCATGTTTACATCAACCCTAATATTCTAAATCATCAACCATCATTCATGCATGTCTTATAACAACTACATCACATAGACCTTTCATGTATCAATAGAACACGAAACAAATAAAAAAAACAAATTAAGCAATGAATACTTTCAAGCAACGATTATTTTACGTAAAGACGAACCCTAACACCTCCAATACACCCCCAAACCTCCAAAATGTCTAAAGAACTCTAGGTTTTCGGCCAAAAAGGATGTAGGGGGTTATGGGTGCTTTAGGGTTTCAAATCGTTTAAATACCAAAAAATCCTATACAAAGGGTAGCCCGCATAGCACAACGGTCGTGGCTAGGTCCTTCGTGTAACGCGGCGCGATCCTCTCTTTCTCTCTCTTTATATATATATATATATATTAAATATTATAATTACCTAATTATAATATAATAATCTATATATGCACACATGATACAAATAATCATATCTAATCATTAATAGTCGTATTCGGTTTCAATATTTATCACTAACGCGTATGAACTGACTTGTGTGTGACCCATTACTGACTCATGTAATGTTATGCATAAACGTTAAGGACAATGGTATGTGTTAACAGAGGTAACCTAATAATGTGGGGTGTCATATTAGTATGTTTGATATTGGCAAATATGAAGCATATAAGGGGGAAATACATCATACTTGACTTATGAGACCTGGTGATAGTTAGACGTGACATGTGAGACCCACATATTATGCATAAGTTGTCTTCCTGTATGCTTCATTTCATCTAATATGACACGTATAGGTTTCAGGTTGTCTTCCATTGACAAACACATATTGCCTAAGAGCATTCTCATTTAATTTACTATCTTTAAATATAAAATTACACTAAAAACTCTACATTTTCTTTCTTATTTTTTATTAAATAATATTTTTTTATAACTTTATCATTACTTATTTTCTCTCTTTCACTCACAACAATTTTTAATAAATATTAAAAAATTATAAAGGGTGAACAATAGTTTTTCAAATGTACAGAAAAATCACTGTATTTCTCTTTTATCTACTTAAAATACCGTAAACCACTCTTTAAAATTATAAAAGCACCACTAACCAAATTTGACGGTTTGAATGTGAATGCTCTAATATACTCCATATTAGACAAAATGGAGCATATTAGAAGATGTCGAAATAGACGGAAGATGTACCAATATCACGCCATTCATTTAATATAAAAACCATGATATTCGACAAAAGAAATAAATAAAATTAGTAGTTTCTAGAATACTTTTTATAATGTTTTTTAACAATAAATTAAATCAATATATTCAAGAAATTTAATTTGTCACATGATGAAAGTTTGTGCTTATTTAGCAATAATTGGTTAGTTGTATTACCACAGTTATAGGGTACGATGTAACTTTTTACCGTGAAACAATCATCGCCCACATATATATTCAAACTTATGGTTAATTATTACGACATTGTAAATTTTAGGGTACGAATAAAATATATATTGTACTGTCAAAATCATTGTAGAATCCTTCTAGATCGTTCAACAATAGAAGACAAAAGATATAATTCTCTCTTCTAGATACCGAAGGTTCCATGATAAACTTTGTCATAAAAGAATGACTATTAATTGTAGTACATATAAACAAAGGAATATTATATTTGAAAATATACACGTATCTAAGCTATACCCAGTAAATGAGACATTGATCCTGTCGAGCAACTTGATGTTAATATAGCGCCAACGAGATATTTGTGTTATACATTAAGAAAAACATGTACATCAGACGTTCATTATTTTGGACTATATATAGCAATAAACGAACCTTGGTGTTACTACAAAGAACAGACTCTTTAGCGACGACATTTGCATAAATTTTATTGATAATAACTTCTTAACTAGTTTTTTTAGGGATTCATTCCATAATAATACCCCTAATTGTTGTAGTAAAGGTATTAGCGGCGACATGTTGGCTCTATTTTGTCGCCACTAATACTTTATTGCGTTGTGGTCGCCGCTAACACCCCTAACTAGTTATTGTTGTGTGGTCGCTAATGGATTGCCAGAGACTTTGCCAGAAAGTTTTCTAGAGACATATTTCCGTATTTTTTTAACACAACAAAACACAATTATTAATCAACTAAACTCAAAAATGAAAAATAAAAACATGCTTAATTTCTTATTAAAATAAGTTTAATTACATGAATTCTACATAATTTGCACATAAAATTACAAGGGGTGGTGGAGCCTGACAATCGTGGTTAACAACGTCTAAAGTTTCAGCAATGTGATGGTTGCCGAAACCCCAAGTGGCGGGCTCTTGAAACCAGTGAATCGAAGGAGGTTGGAGCTTGGATCTTGACAATGGCATGTGGCAGTTGATAGTGGCAGGCAGTGGTGTTTAAAGGAGATGGGGGTGTCAAGTTGGACCCGTCACCTTAATGATATCCGACACTTTAGCCACCACTGCTGAATCTTCATTGACAATCTCATCATCAAAATGTCAAGCATGAAGAAGAAGCTTGCAATTGTCTTAAATCTGATTGGTTGCTTGTTGTTTTTACATAAATTTGATTAGTTTATTAGTTATTTGCTTAATTATGTGATTATTTGGTAGATTTTGAATATTATTATAATTTATGTTCGTGTGTGTAATTTTAGTTTAAACTTATGTCCTTATCTTGTATTAATTGGGTTAAAACTAAACTTATTTTATATGAACTCAAAACTTATGTTAGTTTATATGACCCATGCTAACTGTTCTACCGATTCTAGCTGTTAATTATGAAGGATTAATCTTGAATTATAAGTAAAGTTAAAGGTTTATTTATGCGGTTAGAATAATTATATTATACAATATTACATAACAACCAACAAACAGTTTGAAAATAACAAACTAAAGCACTATTGTTCCATGCATTAATTAATTATACCCATGCATGCTTGCAAAATTAAACCGTAAGATAAAATTAAAAAGTACGAAAAGAAGCAGGTTCTTGTAGGCGATGTGACGAGGGAATCAATTCCAGACGGCATTACTTTTGTATCACGTGTCACTACTGAATAGACAACAGTAGTCAAGCCTCCATGAATATACTACACACATAAGTATTAATTCTGTGTTTCATACTCCAAAACAGAAATATTCCACAAAAAGCTGTTAAATAGTGTTTCTTTTCCAAATGTTAAATAAACAGAATTATTATTACTATCACATCATAATTCAAATCATCAACATCTTGAATTCAACACTTTTTTGATTACTTGACAAATTATATGTGTATATGAGGTTTTTTATTTGTCAAAAAGAAGAAATATGTTTATGTATTTTGTAACATTTTTTTAAGTCTTACAGGAAACTATCACTGACATTTAAAAGTCATGGAACTGCCTTCATATTGC